>NW_006917102.1:807881-830919 GCF_000516985.1 Pestalotiopsis fici W106-1
TCTCTTTTTCTCTCTCTCTTTTTCTCTCTCTCTCATTCCCTACTAACTGACATCAATCTAGGTGAGAAACTTGGAGAGGAGATTGAAAATGACTTTAATGCCAAGGCTAAGGCGGCCGGCATGTCGGACGAGGAAATGAGAAACGCATTCAATGTTAACATGATAAGCACTGGTTTCCTCTGCGAAGGACCGGGCGATTTTGGGCGCAGATATGGCAGGAAGTGGCTTGTGACTGCCTACGAGGCGGGCGATGTGGTGCTACATACACCTCACATGGTATGTCACCACTTGAAAGCAAACTTGACCTCCTACTAATATTACGTAGATCCACGCATCCACGATGAACTTTGACAAGGGCAGGAAGATCCGGTTAGGCACAGACTTGCGCTTTGTCAACTCTGCCAGACCTTGGGATACTGTAAGTTTTTCCAGATTAGCTACATGGCGTGTGCAAGACTAATCCAGTGCAGCGGTGGTCGAACCACTACAAGTTTGACGATGGCGTATGAGCTCGCATGTCAATCCGATTCGGCCCACTGTGCCGAGAGGGAGTGTATTATATGACTAGTCCTCCACTGTAATTCGCGATTTGTTCTATGCAAGAACTCGATTGCCCGTTTTCTCTGCGCCAGATTGTGAATACAGTAGCCGCCGCCTATTGCCAGTCAGATTTGCCAAGAGAGACGCCACACTCAGATTGAAGACATACAGATTGTCAGCATGTGTGTAGGGATGAAAAACGCATTGATCACATGATCATTGGACATGGCAAGGCCCATGAGCGTATCCAAGAGTTTTGCGATAGCGTCTTGGGCCTACAAAAGTTAGTTTACGGATTTGGGCATAACCTTTAACATGATATTGACCTACCTGCACGTCTGAGTGGGCGTGGTAGGATGACAGAGGCTGACCTGCCGCAATACCACTGTGATCATACAAGCAGAATAATATTTTTCCAGCATAATAATATTGCAGTGCAACAACTAAAGTGATTAAGCAATCAATTTCTTAAAAGTGGGTGGATAACCATGAAGACGTATATCTTACCTGGAATGGGCAAGAGTAGCCATAGAGGTGGAAATACATCACTCTCGGTATCCGTCGTTTCTGCACGGAACAAGGGCTCAAATATTACAGGCTTGGTAGCAAACCAAGTGTCAAGCTCGTCGCGAAGGAGCTGCATTGAATCAGGCTGCGGATACCTTGAAGCATTGATGTTGTCTTGCGGCCGGCTTGAAGGTGTGCAAAGGCATTGCAAGATCTTTGCAAAGATGTACACAATGCGGTTGGCACAGGCAGTATCGTCAAGCCGACGAAGCATGCTGACACTCTCAAAGATATTCAACGACATTTCCAGTGGGCGCTGCATGGTCAGTGACACGTATATAGCCTGGCGAAGATGTACCCAGCTGGCGGCTTCTGCTAGACCACCTTGGACAGCAGAACGAGCCACAGATTCATGGTCAATCAAGCTCCTCGCCCCTCTAAGATGGTGGTACTCAACGTCAATGTCATTATCATACTCTTCGTACAATCGGGAAATGACAACGGCAACAAGGAGAACAGCATCATAGGTACTAGGTGGCCGATCAAAGGCTTTGATAAGCAGTTCAATGCAGCGACCATGGTATCTGGTCGTCTCCAGATCAGAGACGCGTCCATTGGACAATGCATCATATTTGCTGGCAAGTGCTAGGAGACCGTTTAAAATCATTGGTTCCTCCAAGGCAAGGCGTGGTACGATCAATGTAAAATGCCGAGACTCATCACAGGCGTCCACCTGTGGGTGATGTAATCAGCATTGGACGGATAGACAAGAGATGCCACAGGCAAAGGACATACGCTGGGTGCCAGCTTTAGCATGTACAATCTGAGTAGAAACGCTTCCCGGCTAGTCAAGCGAGTGTCCACAATAGCCGGAGCAGACGCCGGTTCGATTGCCGCCCCCTCTACCCTTGACTTGCTTATTGGCCGAGCGCCTCTCGATGACCCATGTTGCAGAACAGTAGAAACATGGTTGTCTTCGGCGAAGTCCACAACGGAGGCATGCACGTGTCGTTGGGCCGCCGCCTCAGGTGCCCCGCGCCGTCCCTTTGAGCAAGATTGCGCCCGCGAGTTGCCGACGGCTTGCAACTTTCGCGGCCTCGACCTGCGTGGAAGAGGCGCATCCTCGGGAGTAGACGGGGAGTCTGCATGCGACGACGACGCGGCAAGAAACGTCCATCTGGGCGCTGCTCTGCATTCACGGTTCGCTTCCTTGCAACCATGACAGACGGTAGCTCCCGGAGGAAAGTAGCATTTTCGATGCCGTTCTCGACAAGATTCGCAACCGCTTCGGGGCTTCATGGACGGCTGATGAAAGACTCCAGAATAGGCAACGCGACTCGAGTTCTGTTGTCGTGTGTAGTCGACTCTGGCCTTGATCTGGGGGCCATGCGGGATATATAGCTGAAAACAGAACAGTGCCCCGCGGGGTATTCTGCCTTTTAGGGGGCGAGCAGCGCCAGCCAAGTCTAGAATAGCCCTAGTGTACTGCACCTTTATGCGGGGATGGCGCTCGGCATTCGAAATGCCTGTTTTCTATCTGGTCAGAATTCTGCGAGTCTGCGATTATAGTGAGAGGCCAAGACGAATCCGGTCTGGTTGTGGCTGTCGGCCTACGCACTGTCGCTCATAACCACCTCGCTGGGTCATTTTGCTCGAGTCAGTCATGTGCCGAGCGACATGGAACTGTCTACTTCGCCGAACGGCACCGTCTCGAGACTTTAAGAGCGCCTTTCAATCAGCATGCGCAGGATCATGCTGTCCCCAGTTTCCCCAGATTTCCCCAGATTCAGACCAGGGAGATCATTGGTACATGCGGAGAATATTACCAAATACTAGGTCAGATGCGCCATTATCAACTATCTCTAATGTCAACGACGGTATCTAGGTACGTATATATATATAGCAGGTGAATACACATTGTTTCATCCATATCTATCACCATCCTCTACATCACCACTGTCATCATCTCTACCATACACCAGTCCTTGCCCATATACAATATCCATATCCCCCTTTCTCCCCCGTGTCAATTGCCCGTCATGGCTGTGGTAGACGAGAAAGTCGGAAGCTCCCACATTGAGGGTGCAGGCGACGATGCACTTGAAATCGGAGAGATAAATCTCGACATTGACGAGATTGAAAACACAACCACTGGCAAGTTCACGTGGTTGGTAGCATTTGCTGCTTCAATCGGTGGAATGCTATTTGGATACGACACTGGCATCATATCTGCAGTACTGGTGTATATTGGTGAAGATCTCGGACACCCTCTATCTTCAAGTGAAAAGGAGCTCATTACTTCTCTCTGCTCGGCGGGCGCATTCGTCGGTGCCATCGCAGCAGGCCTCACTGCCGACCGCTTTGGACGCAAAGGAGCTACATATTTCGCCAGTGTACTCTTTACAGTCGGTGCCATAATTCAAGCTTCTGCATTTTCCATCCCGCAAATGGCCGTTGGCCGGCTGGTCGTCGGTTTCGGTGTGGGTGCTGCTGCCATGATTGTTCCCCTTTACCTCGCCGAGTTGGCACCCACGAAGTTCCGAGGTCGCATGATTGGGCTGAACAATGCCTGCATCACTGGAGGGCAAGTCATCTCGTATGGCATTGGGGCAGGTTTGGCGCACGCACCGAATGGCTGGAGATGGATGGTAGCCCTCGGCGCCGTTCCGAGCATCATCCTGGGCTGTCTCCTCCCCTTTTGCCCCGAATCGCCTCGTCAGCTGCTCTTCCACGGCAAAACCGAAGAGGCGCACCGTGTCATTCAGCGCATCTTTAAAAATGCCACTCCGGAAATGGTCGACGACAAGGTCCGCCGCATCGAATCTAGCGTCAGTCAATCAAAATCTACGCTAGAGGGCCGAAGCCGATGGGCTGCCATTAAGCGAATGCACTCTGACCCCGCCAACTTTAGAGCACTTGTTTGTGCTTGTACATTGAGTACGTCTTGCTACTGAGCTTACTCTATCCATCTTCATTTGCTAATAGAAACAGTGGTCATAAGTCAGCTGTCCGGCTTCAACGTCTTGATGTACTACTCCGCCACGCTATTTGCCCTTGTCGGCTTCTCCAACCCCGTCGCGGTCGGTCTCGTCGTTGCCGGTACCAACTTTGTCATGACCTGGCTAAACGCCCTAGTGGTGGATCCTTATGGCCGCCGCCGGGTGCTGGTCTGTACCGTTTGGGGCATGTCTGCAGGACTGGCAGCTGTAGCTGTTGCATTCCACTTCATTCCCGTTGACCTCGAGACCTTGGAACTGAAGGAGAGCGCCATCACAACCCCGGCAATTGTCGTCCTGGTCTTTATCCTCTGGTTCTGCATCTTTTACGGTCTCTCCGTTGGTAACATTGCTTGGATGAGCACCGACTTTTTCCCAATGGAGATTCGTGCCATGGGAACAATGTGGATGACTTGCTGTAACTGGGGACCCAACGTTATTGTCTCCTCCACCTTTTTGACCATGATGAAGTCACTCACCCCTTCTGGAGCATTCGGTTTCTATTCTGGAGTGTGCTTCACGGGATGGGTCCTAATCATCTTCTTCTACCCAGAGGTGTCGGGCCTGTCGCTCGAGGAGACGAGCGAGGTCTTTCAGCATGGCTTTGGCGTTAGATACGCGGCCCGACTACGCAAGATGCGCAAAGAACAGGCGGCAAACCAAGCCAATCTAGCAATTGAGAAATTAAATTAGATGCCAAGATATGCATATATAACCAAGCAGAAGTATGTGTTCACCGGTCTGGATCAGGTTACCTTTTTTTATAAATATGATTATGTATATAAAAGAAAATCATTAAATAAAGGTTTTATTCCATATTATAGCATATTTAAAAAAAAAAAAGGAAAAATGCCGTTTTGAAAAATAATACTTTCTTTCTTTATTAAAAAAGAAAACAGAAAAAGAGGAAAAAAAGGAAAAAGAGGAAAAAGAGGAAAAAGAGGAAAAAGAGGAAAAAGAAGGAAAAAAAAGGAAAAAGAATTTATAGCTTATAAAGTTATAATTTCTTATAAAATATTTTTATTTTTTATTTTTTATAATAGGCAATAATTCTATTACTCCGTCGCCTTTTGCAAGTCCTAATAAAATATTTTTGGCGTCTCTGCAATGCGTTTAACGCGCTCGAAAAAATGATCTTCCACCTAGCTAGGCCTTCGGACAACGAAACACAGCCGCAGCAAGCAACCTAGAAGTCTGGCCAACCGAGCCCGGGCTTGTTGGGTACAGCCTGCTTTGGCTTTACCGACCAAGCGATCGTCGGACAAGGTGAATCAATAGCAATATGCACCTGACGGAGCTGAGTAACACACCTCGTTTGAAAAAGGAAAAAAGGGAGATGGAGAGGTGTCAGGTTAGGCCTGATATGTTACATTCCTATATCTTTGCAACGAGTCATGAGTAAAAAGCCTTTCAGATCTAGAATGGAGCATGAAGCGCAAAATGAAGGTGGCTGGCTTCTACTTCAACACGAGAACTATGTCAATGAGGGGCTACGCGAGAAGAGCACTGACTTTGCGGTGAACAAGAAGGCAAGTAAATGTCTACAGTTCCACAACAGCTGTTGTCTTTAGAAAGTTCCTGAATGCACCCCGCACATCTCTGCCATTGCCAGTAATGCCGTGAATATCTGTGGACCACCTACACCTGTATATGTATGCAGTCATCTTCGATCAAACGTCAGCGACATTCGGGTTAGAACTGTGGACTAATGTGGAGCTATACAACCTCAGATCGAATTGAAAGGGGACGCACAAAACGGTGGGGATCTAAAAGTATAAAGCCAATAAAGACACAAGTCGACGTGTCAGACTGGTCGTTAGGAACATGTGCCAAGAGAAAAGGAACCACTATAATGAGATCATAGCTTACTTGTTCTCATTGAACCAGTATCAGCGACGGCGCATTCGTATTGTTTACCTTTGCTGGAATTCTCCAACTAAAGGATCGGAGTGTGATATAGCGTGGGGGATGTCATGGTCTACACTCGATGTATTTCTTTTTTCTTTTATAAAAAAACCTGGCTGTGGTGGGAAGAGACCCTCGATTCATGCCCCTCCTCGTACTATCAGACTATATTCAAGTTTCACAAGCTAGTAATCAAAGTTTCTCATCTTATTTTGTGGATGGATTTGATAGAAAGACGCTGGGGCCACTGGAAAGCGTAGGAAGTGATCTATATGTTCTGATATGGATACGTTGCACAAAGTAAGACTATATTATTAGGCCGAGAGACAGAGCTTACAGACTGTATTCAGAGCTGTCATACCATTGGCTTTGAGTCGTGGAGAACCTTTATGTACACATTATTGGTCCGGGCTAAGTTACTATGGAAGCTCCTCTGACAATCACAATTTCCATCGTGTCAGAAAAAATAGGAGCACAAACACCGAATTCTACGTTAAAGTAGATCTTCACGATATATAGAGCAGAGATCATCAAAAATTCACGACTAAGCATTCAACATCGGCACATAAAGGCAGAAAGAATCGCTTACATGAGCCCCTGTAGTCTGACTGCTGATCAACACGAGGTCTTAGTAGTGGTGCAAACACAGCCTTGTCAGAGCACACCAATAGTATGGAAACAGCGGAGAGGTCCTTCATCATAGCTAATTGAGCTTCAAAGAATCCACTTGAATGTCAGCTTGGGACTTGATCTAAGTCCAAAGGGTCTATAAATAAGAGTCATTTCTCTATGATTTCGCAATTCAATAATCAGATCACAACACATTCCAACATTTCCATTGCATCACTAAACTTTCCAATCCAAACAATCTTCTCAGGCAATACCTACGAGATGAAGACCTTCCAGAACCTTGCCATTGTCCTCCTCGCCGCTTTGGGCGTCTCTGCGGTTCCTTCCGCAAGCGACATCGAGACCATCCAAGATGCTGGTTTCACATACAAGGGTCTCTCCGAGGTATGCCATCCAAATTTATATCTGTGTGCCCAACAGAAGTTGCTTTGATATTGTAATCGTGATCTGACATGCATTTTTGTAAAGGGTACTATCCAAGCTCGATCGCTCGAGGCACGATGCGGCGAGAACTACCCTCCTCACTCTGACTGCGTCATCGGACAGTGTCAGTGCTCAGAGGGCTACGGCTGCTACACGTCAGTACAAATTTCCATTATTTATTTATGAGACTTGACTTGTCAATGTTCTAACGAGAATCGTCTACTTCAGCTGCGGTGGCGGCCGCGACCAATGTCAGCCCGGCCCTGGCTCTGGCGAGTGCTGGGTGAACTAAGCAAAAGCATGTCTCGAGAGGATGTGCATCTCGATCTAAAAGCATGATTTGCCAATTCTCAGTGTCATGGAGTCTTGGGAGCTAGCCTCTGTCAAGAGCGGATGTTGGCCGTTGGGGTTTTTGCGCCAATTTACTGTTGATGTCATTCTTTTGCTTCCTTTTCGGCCAATGCAAGCTTCTCAAACAGTTCAGTATATATAGCTAGAAGAATAAAACTTCTGATCGGATCCATCATTTAAAAGGCAGAAATCATGTGGTGCGTCTCAATCCTTGTGAAGCTAGATTGAAACGCCGATATAGATTGATATGGACTATGGAAACGGGTTATACTCTCCCACGCCATAGCACACTCCGTCTACCTCAACACCAGGGATATGCTGAACAGCTTTCCCGTCTGCCCCAAAACGAATGAGATCGCCACCATCAGGGTCACTTGGATCCATTGGCAGCCACCCCATGGTCTGCTGTGGGCCATTGAACGGGTCCCTGACAAAGGCAAGAAAGTGGTCCTGCATCGAATCACTGGTCTCGATTTCCAACTGGGTAGTGTTTGCAACGTGATCCAGAAGTCTGTACGTCCCAAAGGATATCGGTATATCACTGGCATGGTAGGCGCCGAGCCACGAGTAATAATTCAGATTCGGAAAGATGCCCGCATACTGGAATCGAAAGACGGGCACGCCCACGCGGGTGCGATACACGGTCGACAAGTATGTCCGGCACACACCCAGCTCAATATCCAAAGCCGTGACTTCTGCCTGGTCTGGACCAGCAGTCAGGTTGTCCACCGGCCATGACACGAGCGAAGAATACTCGTTGGCCGTGTTGGAGATTATGACCGGTATCCTGGCGAATTTGCCTGCTTCGGACAGCGCACTGTAATTGCTAAAGACGATGCGATCATCAGGAAATACGGTAAATGTTAGCGTGGGAGTCTCGCCTCGATCGCCGTACTGTCCGATGAAGTTTTCAATAAGGGCCATGGGCACCTGGCGCATGCAGTCGAGCTCAGCAGTGCCGTCCACGTCCTCACCTTCGCTGCAGGGTATATCGCACCCAACGTGACGTGCAACATAGGTAAAGTTGGAGTACGTCGTATCCTTTTCAAGCTCCAGATCTACAATCAAGCCGGATTGCAACCAGTAGGCCTGGGCAATGGGGTCTTCGCGGAATGCATACGCATGAATATCCGTGCTGACGGCCCCCGAGGACCTGCCCCACTGAGTGATGCGGCTGGGGTCGCCGCCAAAGGCCGCAATATTGTCGTGCACCCATTCCAGGGCGGCGCGCTGGTCGAGGATACCCAGGTTCTGGTCCCCGTCGGCAAGGCCCCGGGCATTGGGGAAGCCAAAGATGTTTAGGCGGTAATTGATGGTTACAACTATGTGCGACTGCGACCGCTCCACCCACGAGGTTGGCATTTGCCAGGGAATATCAATGCCGCCCATGAGTAGGCCTCCTCCGGTCCTAAGATACCTTTAGGTCTTTTCCTATCAAGTCTTTGAGACAATCACGTACATGAAGAAAACGACGGGGAATCCGCCGTCGGGCTTTGGCGCATCAGCAGCGGGCGTCCACACTGCAACATACAGGCAGTCTTCAGACGTGGCTTCGCCGACCAAGCCCGACGTGTCATTCTGATAGCCATTGTATATCAAGTTTCCAGAAGTCAGATTGGTATTGAACAGCGATGGCAGCGCCGTCACGAATTGCGGGCAAGACGGAGGGAAGCGCGTGGCATAGTGATGCTCAGTGGGCGGAGAGGAGAGCTTCTGCGGCGGGAGCCAGCGGCGCGACCCCACTGGAGGCTCGGCAAAGGGCACGGCGCGGAATTGGCGCGTGTTTGGGAACTCGGGGTCAATGATACCGGTAAAGGTTCCCGTTGCGGTTTGCACCGTCAGACTATCGGAGCACAAGGAGTCCTTGGCTTCTCGGCCGAGACCGGCACTTGCCAATAGTGCAATCTGTGACAGAATCGCGAGTTTCATCTTGGGCGATACGGAGGCGTTGGAGTTTATGCGCAGCTCCACAAGGTGGGGGCAGATACAGAGAGTATAGCGATCAATTCAAGGTTTAGCAGCCAAGCTGGCCAAGCTGACGCCAAACACGACTACCTGCCTCTTTGTATACTTGTATCGGTGCCTCAAAGGTGCATCAAAAACGACCCCCACGGTACATTGACATAAGCTGCTTATACGAGACTTGCAGAATTCTAGAATATGAGATACATGTAGTGAGACGGAAGCTTGTGCAAAGTCAAAAGTACTTTTCTTGGTCTAGCTACTCATCACGCAACATGTTGTTGTAGTTTTCCATCTGCTGCTAGAGGGTACTTGGCCCGCCGTGGATAATGTATTCGATTGTTGACAAATAGTGCGCCCAAAGTGGGATCGACTCAGTGCATGAACTTCTCTTTTGGGCTGATGGAATCCGTGATTGGAAAATAATTGGGCAAATTACTATCTATCTATCAATGAATTTGGCCAAGACGTCATATCTCAAGATAGTCCTACCGTTCATCGTGGGGGGGTGTGGCCAGGCAAGTCTATCTGGAACGCAGCGAATGGGCGGCAAACTTGTCGATGCACCAGTGGATCCTGGAGAATCATCGGTGGCTTGGCTGGCAAGGCTGGGCTGCAGTATACCCTAGCTGCCTAGCAGTCTGCAGTATAGAATCCAGGCAAGCCAGGGGAAAGAAGACTGATCACCGTCTAGTGACAGGGCGTATGCCGTGCAGCCGTCGAAGATAGCGCGAACCGCGGAACATTTACAAATACGGAGTACAACCTCCTGTCACACACACACACTCCTCTCTTTGTGTGTATCCCTGCCCAGCTTCCCATGTGTCATTTCAATCAATCGCCTCATGTCACGTAAGAGAACGAGTTGAAAAGACAAGCGACGTCATGGTTGATATCCTCCGTGCTTGCATGTATCCAGTAGACAATGCATCTCAGTCGCAAGGAGATTCCTCGTATGGCAAGACATGTTGCATTGCAGGCTTGTGTCATTGTTCTGTGACGGAGCATTGCCAACTTGTTTTTTTCAGCTCTGAGCGCCGAGCCAGTGCATCCGTGTCTTGGCTCCGCCGCGGCGCTTCAGGTCGGACAACAGGCACCGTTGACTGCCGGAGCAACTGTCTTAAGTCCGTTCGGATACCGAACAATGTCGGCCAGATGTAACTTAATATTTCAGCAGGTCGACTGCACATGGTTGACTTGGATTTGGTTGAATGACGAACGATACAAGGACACGCCCCGAATAACCACCAAGATTGTAAATGCCAGATGCACCGAGGACAAACCATTGTGAAAATCTGCACTGTATCCCATTCTCTGCTTAAGCGTCATTAGCGGTATCCAGCCATAGTCGCGTAGTGATACAGTATATTAGATGAAAGGAACGAGGACCTGGAGGTGACTGTTGACTGATTTTGATATGGCTCTTTCATATTCTTCCTTTTGGCTTCCCCCCAGCGCCAACGTTGTGAGCATAAAGAGGTGGTGCCCAACGGCGCCTACAATGACTGCGCTGTGGCGGGTTTTTAGCACTTGGTGCGACACGCCGTCTAGCACTCTCGCAGTGGAAAACCAAAGAACAAATCTTGTTACTTGACCTATGACTCGGCCTTAAACCTGGAAGAAGGAAGCAAGATGCCCCATTGATAATATGACTACAAATATTGAAATATAACAGACTGAATGGATTTTTTCACCAGAGCACCTTGATGGCCATTCTCCATCAACTATCTAGTTGTCGGCATCCCTCCCGGACGGTTGGTACGGCGCTAGACCAATAGCGCCACACGCTTGAAAACCACTCTTCGTGAGAAACAATTCTACCAGGTCTAGCCAATGCAAAGTAGAATTCGCGCAGCATCCGTGAACGTGATAATGAAGAGTTATTTTATTAGAATATATGGGTCGGCATGTCCATGATGGATGTTGCTGGTGAGATGATCCGTACCCCAGAGAGACAGATTTTACACGTACATACGCTGGATTAATATGATACACCAAAAACACATCCACGCAAAGCTGAAGCAGCCATGGGAACAGACACTTTACGAGGAGGGCATATCCAGATTTTGTCCTGTTTTGTTCTCATCCCCTTCCAATCTGGCTTCCTGCCGAACGAAGGGTTCTACCTGGCAACTGCTGCTAGTCTTTGGATTCGTCCAATTTCAATGTAGCCAGCCGGGTAGGCAAGAGCCACTTTTGGTCATCCAGGTACTCAGATGACGCGCCGCCGCTTGTTCGGCCGCCAACATACTAGGCAGTAGACATCAACTTTACCCATAGAGAGAATACACGCGTTCGTTGAAATTGAAGCAATTATTAATACGGTAAGCAGGCAAGCAAGGGTTGGTCCCTCCTGTGTATAAAAGACAGCCAAGACTTTCTCTCTTGACTCGTTTACTCCTTGGCTCAAGATAGTCTTCATTCTGTTGCCATAACAGATTTCTACGCTTCATCAGATTTGAGCGCCAATCACAAGCAACCCAACATGGCAGACACTTCTGATTTCGACCCTACAAACGTCAATTTGACGGAAGCAGACCCGACTGCCGTCATTTGCTACCTGAACGCCGGCGGCAATGACTATGACGGTCGCCTCGGCGCCCGAACCTCGGCCTTGTTCGTCATTTTTGTCGTGTCTACGGCCGCGACCCTGTTTCCCGTCGCCGCCAAGCGGATTCGCCGGTTCCGCGTTCCCCTCTACGTCTACCTTTTTGCCCGCTACTTTGGTTCCGGCGTCATCATTGCCACGGCCTTTATCCATCTCCTGGATCCTGCCTATGATGAGATTGGACCGGCCTCATGTGTCGGCATGACGGGCGGCTGGGCCGAGTACTCCTGGCCCCCAGCCATTGCACTGACGTCCATCATGGCCATTTTCCTCCTCGACTTCTTGGCCGACTGGTTCGTCTCGCGGCGGTATCAGCACGAGTCCCAACACGTCGACGTGCAAGGTGCCATCTGCCACGATACGCAGCAGCCCAACGAGAGGCTGCCGAAAATTCTCACCCCATCCAATGGAGTCGACTCTCTGGAGGCCGACGACTTCTCCCTAGACGAAGACAAGATTCAAGTCGCCTTTCGCGAGCAGATTGCTGCATTCCTCATCCTCGAGTTTGGCGTCATCTTCCACAGCGTCATCATTGGTCTCAATCTGGGTGTCGTTGGCGAGGAATTCAGCACTCTTTACCCCGTGCTGGTCTTCCACCAGAGCTTTGAGGGACTGGGCATCGGTGCCAGACTCTCGGCCATTCCATTTCCAAAGACTTTTCGCTGGTTGCCCTGGGCATTGTGCATTGCGTATGGTCTGACGACCCCGATTGCCATTGCCATTGGACTGGGCGTGCGAGAGACGTACGACAGCGGTTCTTACACTGCCAATGTCGTTTCAGGCGTGCTGGATTCCATTTCTGCAGGCATCCTCATTTACACTGGTCTGGTGGAAATGTTGGCTCGAGACTTTATTTTTGACCCTGCACGAACCAAGGACAGTAAGCGGATCATTTTTATGCTGGCATCACTTTATCTGGGTACCCTAATTATGGCTTTACTCGGCAAATGGGCCTAATCCGTAAGAGTTTCGCTTGCCATGTAGTGGGGGGTTTTTTTTGTTGTCTGCCGGGTTTTACGGAACTTGGGCGGAATCTCCGGGTGTTCAGAGCTCAGTATATTTTGTAATGCATTTCGCTAAATGCGCCCCACATTTTCCTATAGATGAACCTAAATCAAGCCTGTTTCCCCTATAATAATAATGCTGCTGCTGCTGCTGCTGTTAAAAGTGACTGCGGAATAATAGAGTGCGAAACTATAATAGTGCCAGTCAAGTTCACCAATCCATTCACGCATAGGATTTCTAATGCCAACAACGCATCATCGCAGTACATGTCATTCGTGGGAATTACGAAAAACCTGGAAATCCTGGGTCATGGTGATTCTATGTGTATCTAAAAGAGAGACGCTGCAAAGTATCTAGCCTAGTATACATGAAGCAGGTGACACCATATGGTCTGGGTCGCAGAGACCACCAAGGTTGGTCCGGACCCAGGTCGCCAACGAATGTGATGTGTGGTGTGACCAAATCAAGCGAGATGCATCTCCTGCTTTGCCGAGGGAAGAGGCTCATCAAACACCCCCACTAAAAGAAATCCCAACGGAACAATAACGCCATTGAAACTTTTTCGCGATATTCTATCATTTGCCCTTTTTCAACAAAAATAAGAGATTCGCCTAGGCCATGTCAGGGATGTTGCATCGAATCCCACGAAAGAGCGACGTTGCCGCCCCAGACTCATGAATCAAAAATCGCTCCATAAGCAGGGACGCCACGCGCTTCCAGGCCATACACAACTTTTTCCGTCACTTTCTGATTCGAGATGATGACTGCAGCCTCACACTTCATAGGCGCCGCGTCACCGCCAGGGCTGCCATCCTCACCGGCCCACATGCGATAAGCCAACGAGACCAGGTCTGGCCGACCGTATGTCTTTGTATCCAAGATCAAGGCCCGGGGGTCAGCGCGCTTGACAATGTCAATAACGCCCTGGCCATAGGTGGTCTCGGGGCTGCGGGCGCTCCAAATGATGCGCACCGGATGGTCGGGCGACTGCACAAAGAGCGACAGGCAAGGGCCAATGCCTGACCCCGTGGCGATGATGACGACGGGGTTGAACAGGCCGGCCACGCGAATGACGCCGAATTGAGGCAGTCCGCGGATCCAAATCTTCTTGGGCGGATCCCGAATCATGCGCTGCGTCCAGTCGCCGGCATTGGACATGAGAATGCTAAAGCCCTCGGGACCCGCCCGCTTCTTCTCCACGGCGCCCTTTTCCAAATCCGACGACGAGCATGTGGACGCGGGCGCCGATGTTGTGGGGGTGTTGGGAATGACGGCAAAGGCGTGCGTCTCCTTGAGGGGAGCGTCGGAAAGACGCACCGCCTGTCCATAATGCACGCTCGCGTGCTTGAACTTGAACTCGGCGGCGTGGGAGGAGAGGACTTCGGTCTCGACTTCGCGCAGCCGGAGGTTCAGCCAGGGGTAAATGACAAAGAGGGAGATGAAAATGAGATTCCAAAAGGACGGGATCTTGATGGCTGCTGACCCCATGGAGATGTTTTGCTGAGTTGCAGACGCCTTGGCCAAGAGAAGAACAACTGTCCAGAATAAAAAGATGATGGACCATCCCAGGAAGCGATGCGTGTTTTCAAAAGAGTTGTGCCAGCGACTGCGCATGCGGGGGTGGGCGCAGACCAGGATGGCCACCAGAAAGGCCATGATGGCATAGCTAAAAGCTAATACGCAGATCTGGATTGGCGTCATCTGGGTCTTGATGTACTCTTGAGTGACGAGCACCAGATAGGCAATGTACCACAACGTGGCAGACACATTGCAGCCGCTATGTAGTCCTCCATACGAGTAGACTTTGGCAATGACTCTCCGTATACACAACGGTGCCTTTTTGGGCAGAGATCCAAAGAGGACAAAGATGGTGTTGACAAAGTGCTCATTCCGTACAATGAGGGATACCAAGAGATTGGAAGATGTTGCTGTTGCACAAGCGTCGTATGTCAGGTAGTAGCCATGCCTGGTTTTATATATCGCAGCGAGGGTTATGAGTATAACAATATTTGTGAGGAATGCCACGGCAAAGATTCGACGATACACTGAACCAAAATTCCATCGCAGCCACCGGTAGGCTCTGTTGCCTTTTTTCTGAGGAATGACAGCAACTACAAGGTCATCAGACTCTGCAGACACTGATGAAGGTCCAGAGGCAGACTTGATGCCAGAGTTTTCATAGGTTGTGGATGCCATGAGGGAGTATGAGTTGGTTTCCGGTTGTGGATATAGAAAACTCACGCAGAAACTTCTGCCATGATCTTTGGGTATCAGCAGCTCTACTTATGAATTCTTTGCTATGAGTGTTTACTACGACAGCCATAACCTTGATCCACAAATCCTCCAGTTCACTATTGAGGCCAAGAACATTCGGCCGAATGGAAGATGATGACATTGTGGATTGTTTCATGGTGCCAGGTATGAGCTGAGCTCCGGTTATCTATGCGAACGACCAAAATCAAACATTGATCCGCTGTTCAGATTGGGCAGTCGGCTGGATGATCGGATGGAAGCGATGGTAGCCCAGCCGCCAAATGTTTGGGATTATCACCAACGGAATCAATTTTGGCATCAAAGTCTGGAATCTCCTGCGCACGATACTATGTGCTGCGCGTCGTCGCGGAGGTTATATCCATTTGCTGTATACCGCAGCGGATGGACCCGCCGGGACTAGGTATAATTCAGGAAATGCTGCTCCGAAAAGTCTTCAACGGCACTGACGGGCGGCCATGGCCACCAAGGTTGCATATGCAGCCGGGACCCGCCGTTTACTCTTTTTTATTTTCCAGATACGTTCGCACAAGGGGATAGCCCACAAGCAACATGGAACCTGGTCAATTCCGTCGACGGATTGGCCAATCAGGACCATGTCCATGACGAGTCCGCCCATCAGGGTCTGATCGGTTCAAAACTCACATGCATCGACAATTTTCGCATATGCATATTGATGCTGAACTGATAAGCGGGAGTCTTGGCACATGAAGTGATTTGATTTATTTTTTAAGCGGGTCAGACCGGGACTTGTTTACAGATTAGATGCGTGTATGTCGAGGGATTCACGTATACACTGCAGCAATAAACGTATTGACACCCCCTTGCTTGCATCCTTCTTTTACCATTGAATTGACTAAGAAATAGAGTATATGCATGAGTGGCGAGGCACTGGCCCACGCAGCCTTCCCTTTTCGTCTGCATTGTATCCCAAAGCACTTCAAGGGACCCGGTTTCATGAACCATTGCGCAGTTCTCTTCTGCAGACACTGACCAGCCAAGGCGTTATTCTCGACCTCTACCGTAACCGTGCGATCCCTCAGCCACCTCGGCGCCCTTATGTGACTTGCCGGTCACCCGCGTTTCCAAGTAGATAATGATAACGACCGACCTGGCTGGGCATGAAAGAAGACCATTGCATCTTCCTCATTCAACCTGACGCATCAACCCCCAAGCAGTGGATCGCGCAATCGATTGTATCATCTGTGGCAGCCCCGAAGTATGACTTCACACAGGGCAAGTGTCTAGAGCTGATCCCTCGGAATCCTTGGAAAGCTACCCTTGTCAATCAGAGTGTGATTCTCCCACCTGGATTGAGTCGGTACGACATGGTAAGCGAAGAGCTTGAAAATAAGTCTAATTGTAATCTACTAGAGGGAGCGAGAATGCCAAGGTAGCAGTCGCCTTTGGAAATACCCAATACGGTTTATGTGGAACACGTTGTATTTTGCCCTCTTACTACACTCGGCTGATGAAACCTTTGTTATCTCGGAATTAAGCGTGTTGATATTGCTTGCCTCATCCAAAGCAGCACCCCCGACATAACTAACAACCATCTTTTCACTGCTCTGTACGAAATACTCATCATCATGCACTCTTCCCCATGATTTTCCCATGCAGCCAGTGCGCCGTATCTACAAACTCCTCCGGCCGATCTTGAATGCGGCGATACATCATCTTTGCTGATTCCGTCATCAATAATTTATCCCGCCAAGACTCCCGAGCGCAGTGGCGTCAACGAACACGTTTGAGGGTTCATCTGCCTTCCAATACCGCCCGTCACCGAGTGACAGTCTGTAGTGTGCCAATACCGGTCATACTTTGAGGACTTTTGTTACATCTAGTCTAGCCTAGCTCTAAACTCTATAGCATCGGTGAGAAGGGACAAAGTACTCCTCGGCAAGATGCCACCTTGATTACCAGGATATGGGCCTATCAAGTATCATTATGCCTTGAACTAGCACCGCCAGAAGCTCCGCTATCACGAGTCCTACACTACGATAATCGGTCTGCCCTTGTAGCCAACAGAATGAGTGCCCATATTTGAGGGAACGATTTACACAACCATTGTCGATGAAATTTGCTAGTTCAAATGTCATTCACATGGAGAGGCCGTCAAGAAAAGTCGTGGTCCTAGTTGATATTAGAGCAATCGACTTTAACTGAGCCAAGCACTGTCAAGTTACATGTGGCAGCATTCAGAGACAGTGGACCCGTTGGTGACACCATAATATCGGCTTTGTCCCGGACCATGGTCGATATACCGTCAGCTAAGTACCTTTACATTTGGCTTTACAAGCTCACCGTCAAGAAGAGAGTTTGTGCAGCTCGGACGATCTAAGGCGGACGACTCACATCAAAGCCCTTCTGTCGCGGGCAAACGAGAGATGTGTGGAAAATGGACAACACATTCAGCCAGTACGGCTGGGCGAGGCCGACGCCGCTTTTTTAGGCCGTCACGATTGGAAATGGGCAGATCCAGTTGTAGTTGAATTTCTTCTTCGTTGGTCCTCGGCCAAACCTTCATATCTTGTAGATGGGATCGATTCTGCGCTTCTTGTTTGCATGCTTGGCTTGAGCCTTAACGTCCTTTCCCAATTGTATCCACAACGTTCGACGCTCTCTTCTAGCTTCTTGGCCACCTCAGGTTGTTTACTTATCTGAAATCTGTATAAAAGATTAATATTCATAGGCACCATATTAGCTATAGTATTCACATGCTACTAGGTCAAGAAGATAGGTAGGTATTTAAATAGGTCGGTATATATAGATTATATGTGTAAAAATCTGCCACGCCGTATATAGTATCATGCCTTTGAGATCGCCAATTCTCCCATCTACTGAGCTTTCGCCGAAAAATGCCTTTGACCGCAGTCTACACTGGATGCAGAAATACCCATACGTCTACCCATCGCGTATACGCTGCACACAGCTTTCTGCTCGGGGCGTTCCTGCTGCTCATTGGTGTATCTAAACTTTATGCGTTTGTCAAAGCCATCACTCATGGAGATGTAGGCATTGACGTCCATGGATTATAATAAGCGGCAATTCTGATACAGACGCTGTTCCCGGGTATATTCATATTGTCGTACTGACGTAGTCAGTACTCATAGTGATTGTAAGGCCAGAGCCTTGCTGGTTTGTACTAGTACCTTACGGAAAACGACGAAGAAGAAGGTTTTTAATAGAAAACGATTATTTAACTGGCTACGGGCCACGAGATTGATAATCTCTTAGTTTAGTTGTGACAATATATAGCAAAAGTTGATAAAAAAAGAGGGCGGAAAGCTATAGTGGCTGCGGGGGAAATTAGGTATTAGTACCTAGTGTGGTGCCTAGCACCTAACAGTGACAAATACTGACACAAGAGTACCAAAGAATCATGAGTACTCATCGAAGACGACGACAGTGAAGTAAGGCAGCAAGAGCACCCAACAGATAAGCTTCAGTGCAAGTGTCCTTCAGAGCCCGTCACCTGGGAAACAGAGGGCTGAGCTCCATCAAGCCCAGCAGATAGTCAATCCTGCTCGAGAGACACGTGATCCAGGACAACGGCTTAATATAGCAAAATCGCAATCCTTGGACAACTTGCGCTGTACTGCAATGGCGTTATTCAACGGGTCCTTGGCCAAACACTTTGGACTAGGCACTAAGCTCCTTCACGTGCCGGTCACTTTCCCTCACCTGAGCAGATGTGTGAATGGGGGGCTGAAGACGAGATGATCGAGGAAGCATTGAAAGTTGTCTGAGTTGATCTCTAATCTATAAAAGAGAGGTGCTGAAGACGGCTTTATATACCCAAGCAGATGATCTGCGGTGGGCAATGCCAATGTCATTGCAACACTTTGGTAAACAAACCTGGGACGGCTTTTGTTGACAGCAGTAGTAAGAATGGCAGAAAATATATTTACTGGTCGCTGCATTGGCGTTCTCGAGTGCCATAATAGGTACGGGCGCTTCAACTCCAGGGCAACGTCCTTGCCACCAGCGACTCGTTTGTGGGACTTGAGAAAAGCGTAGTAGCACACTCGCGGCGGCGGAACAGAGATAGAAGCCGGTTCTGACGTATTTTCTTCTAGGGTAAGGTGTTGAAGTCCAACTACCAGTATTTGAATTCACTTCCCTACCTAGGTTTGTTTGTCTGTCGTGTTCAGCGCCGGAGACTAGCCGCGTAGCAGTACTCTGAGCCGCTCGAATTGCACTACTCTGTGCTGGCGATCGCACTGAACCAACTTCTTCAGCTTCAGCTTCCAATATACTCCCTGCCAACAGCCAGCCATCCTCACCACAACTTGATTCTCGTAATTTGATGGAGCGAGGACGAGCTTTGGGTCCACAAAAGACGAACATATCCTGGAAATTGAGCCAATGTATGGCTTCCTGTATGTTACTCAAGTCAAAGATGCCTTGAAATCTTTCTCTCAATCCTCGCCAATTCTTCTTCACTTATTTCTGCTGTCTGCTGCACTCGCGACCATTTCTACCCTTCAACACAAAGGTACACGGGCATGTGCCAACAAAGTTATGAAACATGAGCAACGTGTCTTTTACAATTGCAAACAAAGAGGTCACTCGGCTCGGAACTCCCACAGTCCTAGTGTTATACAGGTAAGTACTTGAACACAAACTTACGCACCCCATTCGGGCCGTACTATTTACCCAACGCGGCCGCCAAGCGATCGGGAGAAGTCTCACTGTGAGCATTCGCGGTGATCATTATGCCGTTTTCATGAGTGGGCGCAACTCAGTCATAAACATATCCGGGGACAGCGTCAATATCAACATTGGCGACAATTTTTGTGTCAACGGGTACATTTCTATGAGTGGCAGTTCTAAAAATCGCCTCAGCTTGAGGGACACGGATGAGCATCAGTAGACGGGTTCTCAGTGGCAGAATACTATAACCGGCGGCAGCGGCATCGTTGACTTACACGGTGGAGTTGGGGAGATTACCATCAACGAAGTAACGGTACCTCATGTAGGCTACGCTCAACTCGTACCAAGGCTGGGGGCTCTAACCTAGCAGTATTAGGCGTATTTAGGGACCCAATGTCCTTATCAGACTTCGTATTGGAAGTAACTAGGCCGACTGCAGAGCGCCTTTGGCCCTGATGAGTTATCTCGAGTATCCAGACCTTGAATGCTGATGTTCGTATTTGGAGGTATTTCCTTAACTCCATAAAAAGAGCTTTGGCCATTATCGTTTCAGCTAATCAAACCTCAGAACTAAGGAAGACCATCTAAGGTTTGGATTGATATGCGCGCCAAAAACACCCTTATGGCAGAACTTCACAGGTTTCGATAATTTCCAACATTAATTAACAGCCACGCATTTGGATTAAGTACATACACGTCGTGGAATGGTGTCGCAAATCATACGATTTTAAGGCTGCTTTTAGATGCACAACTCAAAACCTTTTCATCGAATAGCCTGGATAAAGCTCGCATCGTTGACACCAGAACATTACCGATTTATAATGACGGTAACAAGATACTGATTTTAGTCTCACTGGTAATGGTGGCAGATGCGAACCAGCACACGACACGGATACATCATATCTGCCTCCAGCGAACATTGCTCATGTTCCAATTTCCACTAAGCTGGGGCATGGGTATGGTCGGAGAACCTCAACCAAACAACCAACACCTCCAGGAATTGCGTGATCAGGCCGGTAACCTGATTACTTCAGGGTTGCATTTTGCGGTCGCATTTGAGTGTAGAATAGTATGTATTGAGTGCTGGTTGAGAAGTTTTTTTTTTTTTTTAAATGGATTTTTTTGAAAAAAAAAAAGAATTTAAGTCTAGAAAAAGCAACTAAACTTCAACCGATCACCGGTTTGATGTAGCATCTCAACGGACTATGGGTCCACTGATCAGGACCCTCACCACACCACACAAAGATTTAGGTATATTCATTCCCAATATGTACCTATTCATGGTTTGTATGAGCATAGCCTTGTAAATGATTGG
Organism: Pestalotiopsis fici W106-1; assembly: GCF_000516985.1. Taxonomy (NCBI): domain Eukaryota; kingdom Fungi; phylum Ascomycota; class Sordariomycetes; order Amphisphaeriales; family Sporocadaceae; genus Pestalotiopsis; species Pestalotiopsis fici. The sequence goes on from NW_006917102.1 coordinate 829,051, forward strand.
ATTAATCATGCGTCTCTACTCTGGTATATCTTTGCTGCGACATCTAGACCAACCCACGACTACGCAAGTTGACGAGGAGGGCCTAGGCACACTCTATTTTGCCATATTAATACGACTAGTATCTAAAATAAAGTGTAAATTGAAAGATGGTCTACATCTACGAAAATAATGTGTGTACAAAACAACTTATAAGTCAACAACCATTCCCGTTGTGTCACCCGAAGCGCCACACCAACCAGCCAGACTGTGGCGCATCACATATAATGGGAAAGCTTTTCTCCTTTCTCAATTACGTGCAACATTCATTGGGAAATGGGGCATCGATATGAGCAATGTTATCTCCAAGTGGTGGATATAGCTAGCTGGCCGAGACCTTCAAGGAAAGAACCGTGATCGTTTTGACCAAAATAGCGCCACAGCTCGAGCAACTACACCGAGGTAGTCTTTTTCCGCGTGCTGTACAATCGTTCCAAGAACCACGGGCCAAAAGCTCCCTATTGTACAAAAGATACCGTGAGATACAGCACCAGATCAAGATGAAGTTACAATCCAAGGTGTCAAAATGTAGGAATAAGAGGAGCGCTTCTCCACACATGTATATATCTTTGGCCATTCAGCCTCCGTTGGATGTGAACAACTCAACTAATACAACAACTATTACCCATACCTATCATATCTTTTCACGCAAGGTTCGCCTATCCGTCAGGCAATTGCTCTTACCCGTGCGTTGAAGCAATGCTTCATTTCACCTTTACTACTTACACGCAACTGGTACTTGTTTCCATCTTCCATGCTCATCATTGCCACTGCATAGCGAAATTCGACCAGACGCACCTCTAATCCTTCCTCGTGAGTATACATCCACAGGTGATTAGTTTCGACTACCATGTTTGGAATCGTCGTTGCCCATCAGAAGTCAGCCACGCAGCTTCCGCAATCCATATTTTATAAACTGCATCGAAAGCAGACATTGGCAGTCGCTATTACTAAATCGCATGATGAAAATTGAAAGTGATGCCAAACATATATCGAACAACACATGCCATGCAGGATACCTTCCTCGTCGGTAGACATCAATACATGGTCGCTTCCATTGACAGACTACCTGGCATGCCCCTTACTTTATTATACCTGTATACTAGTAGAATCCATAAAATAGAATCGGAATGTGAGGTATATGCGGCTTCCCTCAGCTCAAAGCAATAATGCAGTATCCACCTCCAGAATTTCTGTCTATATATTTCCCAGACTCTTCCAAATTTTCTGTCCTTCTCTTCCCCTTTTCTTCTTCGACACACTTCTCATCTCCCGTAGGTATATACTTTCTTACGATTCATCTACCCCAATGCAACTTCATCAGATATCCCCTATCAGGAGCCTCTTGTACTCTATGCATCATCTTTTCTCGTTTATATTCTCCAAGCTGGCGAGTCCCTCGTTGTCCACTTGTCATTCCTGTCTATTGACTTCATCATATCCATTCGAAAGTCACCAGAAACCTGTCCCACTGTAGAACCACCCACACTCCATAAATGAGTTTTTCTTTCTCTATCACTCTTGGGCTTTCCCTTCATATCGTCCAACATTGTGCTATAATCTCCACGCTCTCCTGTCCTTGCTATTCTCTGGCAATAATAACTTCTTACAGGTCAATCAATTCTGATGCCATACCCCAAGCCATCTGGCTAGGTCATACTGTTTCAATCTCTGCCACCCTCACCCCTTGTCTCGAAATACTTGGCGTTCCCCCTTTTCTTTAGCGCCTCAAAAGAGTTGGTATAGATTACGTCGAACCGATACGCCCACCTGGTTAAAAGATATTCGCTAATAAAAATAAAGAAGAAGAAACGAGAAAGAAAAGAAAGAAAA
>NW_006917102.1:831019-835919 GCF_000516985.1 Pestalotiopsis fici W106-1
GAAAAGAAAGAAAAGAAAGAAAAAACATTACATTTGAAATTATTATAATTATTCAAGTCATTGATGCCATAATCTTTATATTATGTATTCACCTAAATCTGCTCATCCTGTGATCGTGATAAGGCCCGGAATTCGAAATAAGTAAACCCAATATTACTAGCGTAACTATGCTAAAAACTAACAGTTAAAGATGCTTTGATCGCTATCAAAGATACAAATAAAGAAGGGGGGACTATTAAAGGGAGTCGTGTATAAAGAAGAATCGAAAATCTATAAGGATGAACCTAAAAGTTCCCCTTTTCCATGTATAAACACCCATTCTACAAACCAGCTGCTAGGTAGCACCTCGCTCCGTCATTTTGTGTTGAAATCGGGCCATTGGAGATCTTCTGTGCCACCGTACCGTTGCTCGGCAACGGGAGCCGATAAATGTAACCGCTCGTGTTCTCAGAGCCGTAGATGGAGCCGCCGTCGGAAGCGTAGACAGCACCCCACGCGCCTGTTGCCGGTGGGTTAAGGAGGGCGCTGGCAATGGGCCCGAAATTGGTCATGGTCGTCCATGTATGCGCTGTCCGGTCAAAGCGCATGAGATAAGTAGGGCTCTGCGCGAGATTGGACGTCTGATCGTAACCAAGTCCCCAAAGATAGTCGCCGGCGCCCTGGACATAGGCCCAGTCGTAAACTGTGTACTCTGGAGTTGCGGTACCTTGATCAATTATCACGCCAAAGGTCGGGCTACCGGGTAGCAGATCGATCTTGATCCATCGAGCTCCACTAGAGGCAGCCCAGTCTAGAGTGTTGAGATTTGTAAGTATCATGTATGCAAGACAAACGAAAAAGCAGAATCAACAAGGATTTGCTCTCAATACTCACAATGGTAATTCTCATCAATCTCGCCGTTGTTCAGGAAGACTGTCTGGTTCAAAGACTCCAAAAGGGTGGTGGCGCCATTGGCAGCGATACGAATGAGCCTTTGGGGAGCTTGGGAACCAAGTGCTGCGTACAAATAGTTGTCTCCCACGTTGTATCCCATGGCATTGACAACGCCGCCGTTATTTCCAACTGTACTGCTGACGAGTGTTGTCCCTCCACTTGAAATGTTGACTCTGTAGAGATTTTCTTGTTGGACTAGAGCAGACGGGGTCAGCAGCTGTCTTTGAACGATTTCAGGAGGCCACATCTCTAAAGTGGCCAGAGTAGGATCAAGGTGCATATGAGACCGTAAACGCCCGACTGAGCACCACTACAAATACAACAAATGTCAGGATAAATGATTGGAAATGGGTTGGCTTACTAAGATAACCATTGGGATCGCATGAAAGGGTAGGTCCGGACTAGACATTGCAAAGTCAGTAATGGAACCAATACGAAAGCCTGAGTGCATTATAGAAAGTCCACTCGAGATCCTTTGGACCATCCGAGTACCGGTAGAAGCAACAATCCTAATATGCTTAATCTGCGGTTCACAGAGGTAACAAAGCTCTCGGAGGAACAGAGTTTCCACACAAGTACTTTGAAAGTATCAAGAAGCTGTGACTGGAATGGAAACCTTACAGGTGGGACCGTATCTGTTTCGATAACTGTGACATCTGCAGTACCAGTTGGGGTTATAGTGGATCGTCTAAAATAGTCTCATGTCAGCCGATCCTCTGCTCAACAGAAATGCTCGCATGTACAAAGTGAAGGGAGAAGAGCATATAATTACCCAGATGCTGCTCCAGTCACTGTCGTTGTTCGAGTTGCGCGCTGGAAGAATGTCACGACAGTCACCGGGGCGGATGGGTCAACAACTGGCAAGGTGCTCAAGCCGGTAGTGGCCGTAGTTGAGGTAATTGTCGTTGTGGGTACAGCCGTAAAAGTGACCACCGTAACTGTACCGCTCGGGTCGATTGACAAAGTAGTTAAACCTGTCGATACACTGGGTGAGGTAACGGTTGTTGTCGGTTGCTGCGTAATGACAACAACGGTGGCGGGATCTGTAGGATTGAGCGTCGGCAAGGTCGTCAATCCAGGCGCGGAGCCAAACGAGGTAATCGTTGTTGTGGGCCGGGGAGTGACAAAGGTAACTATGGTGACTGATCCTCCAGGCGAGGCCGTCTAAATCGAGTATTAGCCAGTATTCCTGAGATGAAGTTGGGGATCGTATGCTATAGTGACGGGATGGTCCGAGCCTAGTGTGGCACGGGCCATGAGTTCTTCTTTATAGTAAGAGAGGTCTGGGGTCGTAGCTTCCAGTTTGCCTCTTTGATATATAGGAGCCCGATAGCATATAGCTACAGGAACTTGAACGTGATGCTCAAGATCTTCCAATGAAACACGAACTATTCAAACATGGATTGTACTTACTGGTTCCGTGCTCAAGCCAGTGGATGCCGCGGTTGATGTCACTGTCGTAAGGAAGGGGGTTTGGGTGACGATGATTGTCTCGGCTTGGCTACCAACGCCAGGAACTGTCGAAGTGCCAGCCACGGGGCCAAATACGGTAGTTGACACGATAGGAGGCACTGAAGTAATGATAACAACAGGTGGTTGAGTCCCGCTGCGCTCCTGTGTGCTCGTGCCGGCTGTCGGGCCCAGCACCGTCGATGTCTGTGGTACCTCGGTGATTATGATAGTATCGGGTGAAGTAAAGGCACCTGAATTGGTCTGCGTTCCGCCGATTGGCCCCGTTGTGAAGCTGGTGATTGGTTGTCCGGGCACAAGTGTGATGATTACAGTTCCTAAAGAGAAAAAATGTTAGCTGTGTGTGCCCTCGGGAAACATGAAAAGATTTCTAGTATATGACGACCAAGCTAACAGCTAGCAGGTTGCCCCTTCCAAGAAAGGCTTGAGACAAGACTTTCCAAAAAGGGAACCCAAGGTATGAGAATGTCTACTTACCTCCATTACCGTTGGTCGCGGGTATCGTCGAGGTGCCTCCTATTGGTCCTGCAACCGATGTGGTCACGGTGGCGGGAATTGTTACAATGACGGTACCGGCAACACTTCCACTTCCGGAAATTGTGCTTGTCCCTGGAACCGTGCCAGTGAATGTCGTCGAAGTGACCGTTGCTGGGAATGAATTGGTAATAACGATTATTGGGGGCTGACCAGATGAGCCTGGCAATGTAGCAGTGCCTGCTATCGGGCCGTACGTTGTCGAAGTCGAAGGAATCTGAGTTATTACCACCGTGTCCGTTCCGCTGGGTCCCGAGAAAACTGCCGTGCCGCTCACAGGACCTGTGGTGAAGGTGGTCGTCGATACACGCACAACTGTTACAATCACGGTGCCGCTCATAGTATTGTCGCCTGGAATTGTCAAGGTTCCGCCTACGTTACCAAACGTTGACGTCGTCGTCGTGCCGGGAATCATATCAGTGATAATGACCGTCGCTGGGAAGGAATCGCTGGCTGTAAACGTCTGGGATCCGCCGGAGGGGCCAAAGGTTGTTATAGTGGTTGTAGAAGGAACGGTAGTGACAATAATAGTTGGAGGAATGCTTCCGTCTTGCGGGACAGTCGATGTTCCCGGCGTCGGGCCCGGCACTGTGGTCAGGACCGGAACTTCGGTTATAATAATCGTATTGGGTTCAGTTCCAACACCAAGGATAGTAGTCGTGCCTCCCAAACTTCCGCTCGTGTACTGTGTGATCGGCGCTCCGGGGACCAGCGTGATTATTACGGTACCAGGAATTGTAGAGCTGGGTGGAACAGTAGACCGGCCTCCAACTGGCCCAAACGTCGTAATAGTGTTAAATGGCAATGTAGTTGTAATAACGACGGTTGGTGGAATACTGCCGCTTTGCGGGATAGTCGTGGTTCCTGCCGTTGGGCCGGTAACCAAGATAGTCGGCACAGTTTCTGTTATAATGATAGTATTAGGTGTAGTGCCTGTGCCACTGATTGTGCTCGTGCCCTCCACGCTGCCGCTCGTATAGAAAGTCTGAGGTTCTCCGGGTACAAGCGTAACGATAACGGTCCCAGCCACCGTAGAACTAGGAGGGATTGTAGATTGTCCGGCAACGGGCCCGAATGTCGTCGAAGTCACAAATGGCAACGTAGTTGTGATAACAACAGTAGGCGGAATGCTTCCATCCTGCGGAATAGTTTGAGTGCCTGCTGCTGGCCCCGTAACAGTAATGGTAGCCACAGTTTCTGTTATAATAATGGTATTCGGTATAGTCCCTGTGCCACTGATCGTACTAGTGCCTTCCACGGGGCCACTGACATACTCAGTGACGGGCTGGCCGGGTACAAGGGTGACTATTACTGTGCCAGCAACCGTAGAGCTGGGGGGGATTGTAGACCGGCCGCCAACTGGCCCAAACGTCGTAATAGTGACAAATGGCAGCGTGGTTGTAATAATGACCGTGCCAGGGATATTGCCACTTTGTGGAATTGTCGAGGTACCTTGACTCGGTCCGATTTGAGTGATGGTATTGGTAGATGCCATATCTGTTACGATCACGCTGCCTGGAATCGTACCGCTTTGAGGAATCGTCAAGGTCCCTTGTACTCCACCAATCACGGTCGACGTGACCGTCGAAAAAGTATCAGTTACGATAATAGTGCCAGGGATGGTGCCGCTTTGGGCAATAGTAGAAGTGCCAGCAATCGAACCTAGAACCGTGGTGGTACGAGTCGCAGCGGGGTCTGTAATTATCACCGTACCTGGCACGGTTCCACTCTGAGGAATCGTCGAGGTACCTGGTACTGCACCGATCACGGTCGATGTCACCGTCGAAAAAACATCAGTTACGATAATAGTGCCAGGGACGGTGCCGCTTTGGGGAATTGTCGAGGTACCTGCAATCGCACCTAGAACCGTGGTGGTGCGAGTCGCAGCTGGATCAGTTACAATAATCGTGCCAGGAACGCTACCGCTCTGGGAAATTGTCAAAGTACCCGGCGAGTCTCCGAT
>NW_006917102.1:836019-838542 GCF_000516985.1 Pestalotiopsis fici W106-1
GTCGACGTGCCGGGAATTGCACCTAGAACCGTAGTCGTCTGAGTCGCCGCGGGGTCCGTGATTCGTACAGTACCGGGTACGGTTCCGCTTTGCAGAATAGTCTCAGTGCCTGGCAAAGATCCGATGACAGTAGTAGTCAACGTCGCAGCTGATACTGTGATTATCACGCTCCCGGGTATTGTACCGCTCTGGGGGATGGTAGAAGTTCCCGGCAAAGATCCGATTGTAGTAGTAGTAAAAGTCGCAGCAGGATCCGTGATTATTATCGTGCCGGGGATTGTCCCGCTCTGCGGAATCGTCGATGTTCCTGGCGATTCGCCGATGACCGTGGTAGTTAATGTTACAGCAGAATCCGTTACTATTACGGTCCCGGGGATTGTCCCGCTCTGGGGAACAGTCGAGGTGCCCGGCGACGGGCCAATCGTCGTCGTGCTGACTGTGATAGCCTGGATTGTCACAATAACGGTCCCTAAACCTGTACCAATGGCCGAAATTGTGCTCGTCCCGGGTGTAATTCCCGTTGTCGTAGTTGTAATTGTGGCTCCGGGAGTCTCGGTAACCACCACGACAGGGGGCATCGTGCCAGTTCTCGGTATCGTAGTGGTTCCCGCAGTTGGGCCAATCACAAAGCTAGTATTGGGAACTTCACCTATGATGATGGTAGGTGGAATAGACCCGGCCTGGGGAATGGTCGATGTGCCTGGTGTTGGAGCTATCACAAAGCTGGTGACGGGAACCTCGGTCACGATTGCCACCGGCCCAACTGAGCCGCTGCCGGGGATAAATGAGGTGCCTGCCGTGGGACCCGATGTATAGCTGGTTTGAATGGTGTCCGTGATAACAAGAGTGACGGGTTGAGAATTAGAATCAAATATTGTCGAAATACCTGCCGTTGGGCCTGTTGTATAAATGATGGCAACCGTCTCAGTGATAAAGATTGTAGCTGGCACTGAATTGGAATCAAAGAGCGTCGATGTGCCTCCAGCTGGGCCCGTGGTATATCGCGTTTGCACAGTCTCTGTAATTACAAGTGTAGCTGGGACGGAATTACTGCCGAGAATCGTAGACGTGCCCTCTTGACTTCCAGTCGTGTAGCTTGTCTTGATAGTTTCCGTCACGATTAGGGTAGCCGGCTGGGAGTTGCTGTCCAAGATTGTAGATACGCCAGCCGTAGGGCCTGTGGTATAGACAACGGCAACTGTTTCCGTGATAACCAGTGTTGCTGGTATAGAGTTGCTGTTCAGAATTGTCGAAGTTCCGGCTGCGGGCCCCGTGACATATCTAGTGTCAACCGTTTGGGTAACTACAATAGTTGCGGGTACAGAATTGCTGTCCAGTATAGTCGAAGAACCAGCTGTTATGCCCGTTGTATAGCGAGTCACAACCGTTTCTGTAATAATCACAGTAACAGGCACAGAATTGCTGTCGAGTATAGTCGAACTGCCTGCCTGGTTTCCCGTCGTAAAGCGGGTAAAAGGTTGCCCCGGCACTGTTGTGATTCGTACAATCGCTGGCGTGGTTCCCGTTCCTTGGATGACCGTGGTACCAGGAGTTGGACCGGGAACGAAACTGGTAAGGGTATCATATGGAACCGTAACCACGATAGTGGGTGCCTGTAAGCCCGTTCCGAGAATGGTACTCGTTCCAGCCACGGGCCCCGTGGTAGTGGTAAATACGGGCACCTCGGTAATAATTACTGTGCCTCCGGATCCCGGTGCAGTTCCGGGGATCGTACTGGTGCCTGGGGTCGGTCCCGTGGTAATGCTAGTAATTGGGTCGCCCTCCCGCAATGTGATGATTACTTCTGCCGGTGACGTACCGGACCCAGAAACCGACAGAGTCCCTGGTGTTGGCCCAAAAGTAGTAATTGTCGTAGTACTGTATGGAACCGTGACCACAATAGTGGGCGGCTGTAAGCCTGTTCCGAGAATGGTACTTGTTCCGGCCAAAGGCCCTGTAGTAGTGGTAAATACGGGCACCTCGGTAATGATCACTGTACCCCCAGATCCTGGTGCAGTTCCGGGGATTGTACTAGTGCCTGGGGTCGGTCCCGTCGTGATGCTAGTGATTGGATCTCCCTGCCGTAATGTAATGATAACTTCTGCCGGTGATGTACCAGATCCGGGAATCAACGATGTCCCAGGTGTAGGCCCAAAAGTAGTAATAGTCGTAGTTCTGTATGGAACAGTAATCACAATAGAAGGTCCTAGTGTTCCTGATGCGGGAATGGTACTAGTCCCAGCCTCTGGCCCCGTGACAAAGACAGGTTCCAATGTGATAAAAAAAGTACCTCGAGATCGCCCACTTCCGGAAACGATAGAAGTCCCTGGTACGGGACCGGTTGTAAAAATTGTAACGGGTGCGTCTTGTTGCAATGTAATGATCTCTTGTGCCGGTGTTGTACCAGAACCAGGAATCAACGATGTCCCTGGTGTTGGGCCAAAAGTGGTAATGGTCGTAGTTCTGTATGGAACGGTTATAACCACGGAGGGCAAGTTGGTACCGCTGCCGGGAACCGTACTA
>NW_006917102.1:838642-853905 GCF_000516985.1 Pestalotiopsis fici W106-1
AGCCTCTGGCCCCGTGACAAAGACGGGCTCCAATGTGATAAAAAAAGTACCTCGAGATCCTCCACTTCCGGAAACGGTAGAAGTTCCTGGCCTCGGTCCGGTCGTAAAAATAGTGACTGGTGCATCTTGTTGCAATGTAATTATCTCCTGTGCTGGCCGTGTACCAGAGGCAGATATAAATGAAGTGCCCGGTATCGGTCCAAATTCCGTCGATGTGAGCGTAAGCGGTGGAGTGACAGTTACAAACACGGACGGCAAGTTGGTACCGCTGCCGAGAACCGTTGTTGTTCCAGGAGTTGGCCCGGTACGAGTAATTGGAACGATAGTCTCAATAACAACAGGACCATTGGTACCGCTGGCCGGGAGAGTCGAAAATCCTTGTACAGGACCTGTAGTGATGGAAGTGGCCGTAGAGCCAGCTATTGTGACGATTACTTCACCTTGGAATGTGCCGCTGGCGGCAATGGTTGCTATTACGACATGTTAGCTCGTGATCCTTAAATCTCGTATATATATGGAGCTTGTTTTTCCAAAGGAACAACAAGACGTTGTGACCAAATTTTCTTTGGTGTGGGAAATAAAGACGTGGAACAATTTTCGATAAAATAGATCAAGGAAAAGGTCCACTTACATGTCCCTGCAATTGGTCCCGTGGTAGTTATGGTGAATGGGTTTGGTGCAATGGTCACAATAGCTTCTGCCAAAAAGGTGCCGCTGGCAGGTCGAATAGAAGTTCCAGGAACGGGCTAATGTGATTCAAACATGTCAGCTTCTTTCGTCCTTTTCTATACACATGGAGGATATGGGAATAGTTGAATGCTGCTTGGTACTCACTCCATATACGGTGGATGTAATCGTTGCACCCGGTGTCGTGGTTATTATTTCTACCGCAGGTGATGTTCCAGATCCAGGGATGATAGAAGTGCCAAGAACCGGGCCAGTAACAAACTGAGTGATTGTAGGGAAGGGAATGGTGACTACAACCGACGGGAGGATTGTGCCACTACCGGGAATTGTACTCGTGCCAGGAGTGTTACCGAAAACGGTGATTGGCACAATAGTCTCGATAATAGTACGTCCAGTGGTAGAAAAGCCGGCGATTGGGCCAGTCGTCAAGCTCGTCGCAAAGGGTACCGGGGAGCTCGAGGATGATGTCCCGACAATGGTCCCGTTTTGACATTGGCCAGCTTCATACACAATGATATCAATGCGTGTACAATTGACCGGACCAGAATTATCGACAAACGTGGCAAACACCTCACCATCACTTGTTTGACAAAAGCCGGCTCGTCCGTCAAAGAATGACTCGTTCCTCCAAGTCAGAATTCTGTTCTCAACGTCAAACGTTGTAGAGATCGACCCCCCGCGTGAGCCCACCAAGCTAATGTAGTCGACTCCGGGATTGACTCCGAGCGGGCCGTTGTCAGTCAACAGCTCCCCCTCGGACAAGTAAAACAGCACTGCGCTTGAGCAGGAGTCGGGGTGTTGAACAGTATCGTTGCTAAAGAAGCCACTCAAGTCATTGAGCGCGTCGGTTTCATTCTGGGATGATTGCCGCTTCCACTGATCCCTTGCCCATTCTTTGAAACTCCGCTTGACGGGAGGAGCGGTCGGAGCAGGTCCAACAGGTCCAATAGTCTCAACAAGACTGACCGAGACGGATATGGAGAGCAGTACTGATGATACCTGGGTGGCTGGTGCAGAACATGGTTAGTCTACTTTCGAAATGTATATAATACTTTAAACTCTTACCTATAACCGTTGTCGGTACCACGCTTATGGCAGTGGTAGTTGCAGTGACGTCCGAGATGGAGATTGCGGTAGTACTGGATACAATAGTAATGTCGGATGTCTGAATGGCCGTTGTGCTCGAAACATCGGTGAGAATATTGGTGATTGTCACATCAGAGATGATGTTCGAGACGGAAACGGAAATTTGGATACTTGTGGAGACATCAATCTCGGTCGTAGCGTCAGTAACAGTTGCAATGTCGGTGGTACCAGAGATGGAAATCGCCGTGGTTGTCGCAGTCAGATCCTCAGTAGCAGTTGAAACATCAGTGATATCAGAGATTGAGATTGCCGTGGTACTAGAAACCGCCGTTGTAGTTGCCGTGAATGTCAAGTCGTCTGTGGCTGTGGTCGTTGCCGTGAGATCATTCGTTGCCGTGGTAGTAGCAGTTAGATCATCAGTTGCCGTAGTAGTAGCAGTTAAATCATCCGTAGCCGTAGTTGTTGCTGTGAGATCATTAGTCGCCGTAGTGGTGGCCGTTAAATCCTCAGTAGCAGTGGTAGTTGCGGTTAGATCTCTCGTGGTCGAGAAATCCTCAGTTACTGTATCAGTAATGTCCGATGTGACAGTATCCGAAGCTGTAACCGTAGAATCATCCGTCATTGTAACAACACCCTCAATGGTTGACGGTGTGGTTGTTGAGGAGATGATTCTTGAAGATGTGATGGTTGACTCTCTCAAAGACGTACTAGTAGGCCCATAGTAGGGGTAGGAAGATGCAATAATCATGCTTGTTCTCACATAGGTACGGCAAATAGATTCGCCTTCATGCAAGTTTGCATGCCTCCCGAATTTCCTACCATGGCAACCTCCAACGACAAGCGCTAGAAGCACCTTTGGCAACAACATGGTGAAGATGTTTGATGATGCCAGACGTTCTTTGTTGCATCCAAAATAAAAAAGAGTGTATAAGAATGAGTGTAATGAGTAATGTCTAGATATCCGGCTCCATGGATCCTTCTCAGAAAAATGACCGTCACCCAGCGACTATTATATCGAGTATTCTCTAGTCAGCCTTGTAGTCGCCCTGCCTCCAAGTGCCATCCATTCGCCTGTTACTATTCTCAACTTCTTTACTTGAAACCATATTCTTGTCATATGTGAGACCAATGCTCTTGCCCTACGGAGGTGGCTCCGCATGAATCCGCAACAACGACTATTTCTATGATGCCGAGCCAGGCCAAGACAATGCAGATGATCGGATCACGGGAGGGCTGTGATTTACATCTGAATGTCTTGGTTCACCTTAGCCCTACACCAGCCCTGTGACAGCCCATCAGATAAAGCCCTTTCAGGCACACGGAGTTCGGCCAACTTTAAATTTTCCCACCTTGTGGAGATGCTTAGCTGATATGCTGCAATGCTCGATGCTTAATTCAGCCTTATCGCAAGTCCGAGTTGAGTGTCCATTTTGAAAGATCTTTTCATGTAGAACCCAACACTGAGTTCTTCCCTTGTGGGAAAAAGTGACAGGAATACGTCTGCAAATCACAAGGCATTGTGATAGCTTGGTTGTCAAGGCAGATTCTGTGCGAAATGAGCATCCCTGGCCCGGAATTTTCTCCATGTCTCAGACGACTCAGTTGACAGGGCTTGGCAAGTCGTCGCTTACTATGGAATTAAGAATGGATCAACCCGTCTTGGCACTTGGCATTTCCGTGCATCTGCCGGAGGCTGATCGAACATGGGATCGATCAAGCCATGGGAAAGTGGGAAAAGTCGATGGAGAAGCGGAAAGGTCCATGTTTCATTTTTGAGCATTATCTCTACCAAGAATGCCGCGGCTGCCTGGGCCTCTTTACAATTGAATCTTCCTTCTTGTCGACCTGCAGCCATGAGCTATTGTAATGCAATCCAAAAATCCCAAGGTACCTTGGCTAGCAAGCTGCATCTACGACTGGTGCTGGCGCAACGCTTTCCGCGTGGTATACTTATTATGCAGCCAACTATACCTGTCCCATCAATGTACATCTTTATCTTTTTTGCGACTGCCAAGACGCTACAGGTACTATCGAGAGTGAAGATCGATTGTCTTGTGCACACGTGCCTGGCTAAAGCTGAGCCAGCACAACTGCATTCGGTCAAGTCTGCCTGGATACTAGGGTGAAAGTTACCGTCTGAACAGAAACAGAGATCGGGCGTCTCAGATCTGGCATCGCACCACACTATGCAATCGTTTTCTTGCGGATCAAGACAGTATATCTTTCCTTGTTTCGCAGTACCATCATGAGCGTCTAGTCGAGTCATGCATCCCGACTTTGAACGCTCGCTAGTGGCCTGTCTTGTTTGATCAATATCAGTAATCTTACATATCATCAAGTGGTCAAGTGAGGTCTATTCTAATTCTTCTTAACAATGCAGACGTCGTACGAGCCTTCACATAAAGGATATCCTGATACCGAGATGACCTTGACTGAGCCGCGCTAATGCCAACGTTTCACAGAGACGCGTTGCGGACAGAGCGGTTCCTCGGTCATGCGGGCAAAGCAAGAGTCGCCAAGATATACCTGCACATTACTGAACTTGGACCTGATATAACATGTTTCGAGTCGCGACACAAGATATACAAAAGTCCTAGACAAAGTAACCGTCTTTGTTGCACTGGCAGATTCGGCTGAGCCGAGGAATCGGCTATGCAAATCAAATGGGTATATCCCGATACTTGCCGTCTGGTCCGTCTGCCGTGAATTTCTTGAGCTTTCCAAGAATGAATTGGCACGTTGATGTTGCTTCTTATCTCCTTCGAGTGGGAGAGGCCAATCTCCAGAGCATCCTCATTTCTTTTTCTCGGTACATGCCGAACTCGTTGATGTCATCGAATGGTCTTTGATCACTAGAGGTCTTGGAGGGCGTCCTTACCTATCCCGTGTGATCGAATCTACGACATAACGGCTTGATAATCCAAGGCGCAGCAATCCTCACCACCCACTCGTCTCACGACTCGGCATATATTAAATAGCATTATATGACTTGGCCTTGGCCATGGCCAAGCTCCTCGTATGTGACATGATCCTCAGTCTTGACCTCTTTACAGGCATCGAGAAAAATGTTTGACAAGATTTCAGCTGAGATGAATCGGCTTTCATTTGAGATTACCTTTACCGATGCCCATTCCCCCTCCGAATAGACAAAGCTTTGGCTGCGCCGCGTTCCAGCAGCATGATTCGTTTGTACTCGGACAACACATACTGCCCTAATCGGGTGGGCCAACCTAAGTGTCACTAGCCCTGTTAATGCCTGGCTGCGCCGCAACAATGTTGCTTATAAGTTGGATTTGTTGAGATTTTGTTTCTTGGAAAAGAAAAAGAGTAAGAAAAAGGAAAAAAGGGAAAGCTGAAGAAAGAAAAGAAAATCATCTCAATTTGCCCTCTCAGCGCGATCTCTGCAACGACGACCCCTGCTAAGCCAACCTCGCAGCTCAGTTTACGACGGGCCCTTGAAATCTAAGATGGCTTCGCACCAGCACCCGAACCTTCCCCTCCCCGACTATTTCTCAAAGTTTGCCGGCATCTACGTTCGACAGACGGGTCAATCAACACTCAACATTCTTGCTGATGTCATCACCGAACATGTCCAGACATCTGTACTCCCCATCAGCGCTGACTCGGTGGTTCACGACACTGCGTCGGGGCCAGGCATCGGCGCTGTGGCGCTAGTCGCGCGCTTACCCAGGAACCAGCTGCCGAGGGAGATGCTGGTCTCAGACAACAATGCGATGATGGTGTCAGCGGCGCAGGAGTCACTACAAGCCTCGGCGCTCCCCCACGTGGAGTGCCGGGAGCTCGACGCCCAGCTGCTTCAGTCGGTGCCAGATAACCACTTTACGCACTCCATCAACAACTTTAGCATTTTTACCTTTACGCGCCCAGCCCATGCTGTCCGCGAGACCTACCGCACCCTGCGCCCCGGCGGCCTCGCCGTAATTACTTGCTGGCGTCGCTTTGCGCCCATGTTTATTGTGCACGCCGCCCAGAAAAAGATTCGCCCCGACTTGCCGCTCATGCCAACGCCGGGCCCAGAGTTTTTCGAGGAGGGCGTCTTGCAACAGGTAGTCGAAGAAGGGGGGTTCGCCAAGGACAATATTACAGTCGTCGAGAAGGCGCTGCTTGTCTCGGACGGGGAGAATGTAGCTGGGCTTACTGCGCTCATGTCTGGTCCCATGATGAGCAAGGCGCGGGAGGGGTATACGGAGGATGAGGAAGCCAGGTGGGCCGAGTCTATCGGCCAATCTGTCAAGGAAGAGGTCGATCAATTTGGTGGTATCCGGTTCGAGGCCTATGTTCTGTTGGCTACCAAGTAAATGCAGCGTCGTGCATTTGTTCTTATTTCTTGGTGAGTTGTATCAATGCGAAAAATCCAATACGGCCCCTTCCACGGTGCCTTGGTGGCATGAGACAATTCGACAATCATGCTCACTCCTGGGCAAAGAATTTGTCGTCGTCGAGTATTCAAGCCTATGCTACTGTCATGTCATTTCTAGAAGCACTCGAGAGTCGAATAAAATATTTCGATATTGGTGGACAAACACGGTCCGGAATATGAAATGTCACGTATTTGGGACGACCTTGTTGAAAACGGAAGCGTCGACCAAGCCATCTGCCACTGAGGGTTGGCATGTTCCGTGTATTCCATTTCTCAATGGGGATCTTGAAGAGCACGTGAAAAGGCCTGCAGATGTTCATGTGCATACTCTAGAAACAGCCGCCCCGAAAGCACTGCTTCTCTGTGCCATTTCTGAACAGTGTCTGTGACTTTGAGAGACTACTAAAATAGCTACAGTGGCTGAGCCTTAGGGGTATCGTGGGAATCAAAAAAACCACCACAAGATCAACAGGTTTTAAACAACAGCAGGGAATCATGTTTCTGTCCTTGTTTCGGACGACGCGCCCGACTATTCTGCTGTTCTGGGTACGTACCGGGCCCGAGACTACGGAATAGCTCCCGTCCGGCCACCTGGTGAAGGCCCGGCAAATTCCGCCCCAACCCGAGTCGCCCCAAAAATTTGAATGGGGCCAATGGCGATCACTGATCTCGTAATCGAAATCTTGCAGGGACTCCCGCAAGCTTCAACCTAATCTTTTCCCTTTGCCTTGAACTTGTGAATCTGCCGCCAAACGGGGTGAAGAAACACGGTCGACAACAACGAGTCCTCTGGTTGTTCCTGCTTCGCTTCTTCTTCTCCTTCTTTGGCGTCTATCGAGTCCAGAAATGGCGTCTGCGCCGACCCTTCAGCGCATCCGCGCCCCTCTGCAGCGGGCTGCTGGCGCATCTTTTACTGCGGCGAGGACCTACGCCACCGTACCAGACACCCCATCGCCAGCCACTGCCAACCCGGCCACCACTCCTGCGAGACGCCCGACCTACTTCAAAAACACGACCGTGGCTTCGCTCGACGACTTTATTGCCTCGCGCGACTCTGCCCTGCCCGCCACCGAAGCCTACACCCTGCGCACCGCCGAAGTCGGCCCCGCCTCAAACAGGAGGACCATTACACGTCTGCCCGAGTGGCTCAAGACGCCCATTCCCGCTGGCAACCAGAACTACAAGAAGATCAAGTCGGACCTGCGTGGACTCGGCCTGCACACCGTCTGCGAGGAGGCCCGGTGTCCCAACATCTCCGACTGCTGGGGTGGCGACAACAAGAATGCGGCCACGGCCACCATCATGCTCATGGGCGACACGTGCACACGCGGATGCCGCTTCTGCAGTGTAAAGACGAACCGAAAGCCGGCGCCGCTCGACCCGCACGAGCCCGAACACACCGCCGAGGCATTGGCCCGATGGGGACTGGGATACGTCGTGCTCACGAGCGTCGACCGTGACGATTTGGCCGACGGTGGTGCTCGCCACTTTGCCGAGACCATTAGCAAGATCAAGCAAAAGAAGCCCGGCCTGCTCGTAGAGGCCCTGACGGGAGATTTCCGAGGTGACCTGGACATGGTCAAGATTGTCGCCGACAGTGGCCTGGATGTCTATGCACACAATGTCGAGACCGTCGAGGGTCTTACCCCCTACGTGCGTGATCGGCGAGCAACTTTCAGGCAGAGTCTCAAGGTCCTCAACCACGTCAAGGATGTGAGAGGCGACGAGGGCATCATTACAAAGACTAGTATAATGCTGGGACTGGGCGAGCAGGAGGAAGAGGTTACGGATGCATTGAGGGAGCTGCGCAAGGCACGCGTCGATGTGGTCACCTTTGGTCAGTACATGCGACCCACAAAGCGCCACCTCAAGGTGGAAAAGTACGTGACGCCAGACGAATTTGAAATGTGGCGCCAGCGCGCCCTCGACATGGGCTTCCTCTACGTTGCTAGTGGACCTCTGGTACGGAGCAGTTACAAGGCTGGTGAGGCGTTTATCGAAAACGTTCTCAAGAAGCGTGCTGGAGAAAAGGTGGCTACTGCTGCAGAGAGCAAGTTGGGTGAGACAGTGGTCATTGAGCCGCAACTTTAAGTCAAAACAAACATTCTATCATGACATTGGGGGAATAAATTAGGCACATTCAACACTGTATAATGATCAATGGTGGTTAGCATTGGGAATTGGCGTTTATAGACTGGACGGCTTGGGTATCAATGATGGGCAACAAATGCCATGCCGATATTCTCAACGAAATATGTACATCATCAAGAAATCAATGGAATACCCGCTGTACGTTGGACTTTGAATACGGCCAATAACGGATAAAACTGGCAGATTGAGATTGGGATGCTGACACGGCACGAAAAGTTTCATTTCTGAAATATATAATGCTTGCCTCCTTGCATATATCGCTAGGAGGAATACAGACCGCCAAAAAGGCCGGCAATCTTCTTCGTAACTTATCTGCTGTCTCGGGAAAGACGATGTATGCCTACTCAAAATCAGATCTCCAAAATTTGCTGTCCCTGAAGCTTATCTCCACATCCGGTGTGAAAGATCTTGCTACTGAAGAGTCCACCATTAATCTTGTCAGCGTCCCCTCCTTCGGTAATCCAACGTTTATTATGTTGATCCTTGTGATTCTCCTCAAAATATATCTTCCAAGTCTGAACTTGATACGACTCATGCGTGCTTCCAGACTGTCATAATCTACTAGATTCTCTTTGTCCACTGCCCTTCTCGAGGGCACCTCTGCTGTTGCACAAGCCAACCTTCTTAGCTGGATGATCAAAACTCAGGTCATCCCCGCGTTTCGTGAGAGCTGCGGATGATGCGGACGACGGTGGAGGACTTTGCACCATGACGTCTAACGGCGTTGCTAGAGCCGCAGCGCTCTTCACACAAAGTCCCGGAGGAGTTTCCTTGCAGTTTCCGCAGATTGGACTGCCGGCAGTGTCCACAGGTCTAAAGAGCAAATGCTTCTTGTCAAGCATGCTTGGGCGTCTGTCCAACTTTTGCCTCGCGGCTCATTCGAAAAGTCTCCCGCTCAATGTCTACAATAGAATCATGCACTTGTTCTTTTTAAGAGGTCTTCGACCAGATACCGCACTGTATCAGAACGTTTGCAAACTGGAGGTTCAACCCCTGGTCTCTATGAGAGTCTTCCAGACTCCATTGCTCTCTCGATACTCGTCCGTCGTATCGAAATGGTGTGGTTAGATCGGTCATGCTCTGCAAGGCGACATCGAGAATGTCCAGAAGGTAGACGCCTGCATCCTCATTGCCATTGGCATCATGTGAATCCACGTCTCGGGGCGGGTTGAATATGTCAATGACACAGTTTACCCTTGGCGATCGCCAGGCATTAACTTGATGCCCTTTGGCACGCCAGGCGTAGAAATGACATTTCTCCGCGTCTAGGAGTGCATTTTCGATTTCTGTGTAGTCTATGGGGAAAGTCTTCCACGGATTCTGGCTTGATCTTTTTTAGGTAAGCAACGGAAGATATGTGATTTGTTGTGAGAGGTTCTTCCATGCCGTCATTTTTCTATGCCGGCGAGTGATATTCCTTTCTCAAAGGCATTCCTAGAGTTTTGCAATATTGGTGAAGCTCTTCTTCGACCCCTTTGGATCTATCATGGGATTCATGATGTTCATGCCCTTGGCATGAGCAGTGACTCTGGTCTTTGTCCCATGTTGCTGAAATGGATTCATTGTTCCACAACTCTGAGCAGGTGTTGTTGTATCTTCTCATTCCTCGCGATCAGGAACGGTGGCCTGTCGCTTTATGGAATCGGTGGCTTCCCAGGTTAGACGGCGGGTACAAGCCTGTAATATTGATATTGGAGCCTTGACTGGGTACAGAAAGTTTTCAACTTTTTCATAGGACTCAGCCGGCATACATTCGATCCTCTTGGAAGGATCAGCGTCAAGCTCTTGTATCACTTGCAGGTAGTAGCCATAGACTACCAAATATGCAATGACCGTTTTGCCCGAACCAGCATCGTTTGCCATGAGCGATGTGAGACACCAGTCACCATATGGGTAAGATGATAGTATGAGAGCAGCATGTATCTATATAATGCCAATGGCTTGGAGGAGCTTGACGATCTGGTCTGGGAAGGACCCAAATCCTCCTTGGGCTTTGCCGTATAAACGTACGGCCTCGAGGATATCCGGAGTAGGGAAGGGTAGGTCGCTGATGCCAGCTATTGTGTTCCATCCTATTTTCTTTCCGTAGTCAAGGATAGCTTGCGGGTTATTGCGGAGGTCCGGTATATGACGCTATTGGTGGGGGGTTCGTCGGGCTGGATTTGGACGAGGTAGTGGACCACGTCCTCTGCCATGGCTTAGATCGGAAGCCTTATGGAATCTAGGTCGAGCAAAGCACAGTCAAAGCCTCCTGATTGGATCTTGAGTCTGCTGACATCCGCGGTAATCAGCTAGTACAGGAATGTGTGCGTGTGGTGATGTAAGGAGGTGTGCCGTGTATACTTACCATAGATATTCATGTCCAGGCTGGTCTGCGGTAGGCGCACGCTTCATGTCAGTACTAAGTAGAAACCTTGGGTTCTGTCTTCTGGTGCTTGAATGGTCTCGATCCAGAACCCTGGCTGGGTTTTTCGCCTACACGGCTGTTGTGGTGTACATCTGAGGTCTTTCTCTTCATCGGGCTCGCAGCTGAATTTGTCTTGCCCATGGCTTCCTTCGTCTGACTGGTCCGGGTCTCGATCTGGAGCTTATATTGATCGACGATCTAGGGCTTGTTCACTTGGAAGTTTCCGACGATGAATCTGATGAGGTACTGCTTCTTGGTGTCTCTGAAAATGACTTGGATCCATCTGCCCCGACGTCAACCTCGGTCATCCACGGAGACCAGCATTGGAATTCTCTGGGCAAGATGCGGAAGTTGTCCCGAAATATACCTCCAGTGTTTTACTGGTAGGATCCGGTGATGCTGCGAAGGGTCTCCTCCTCGTCATTCGTGACGTCCAGAAGGACACACTCCTGACGACCATGGTCATGGTTCAGGGGATGGTTCAATGCCCAATGGACTTGCTGCTTGTATTCCTTGGGTCTTTCGGAGCCCCACTTGAAATCGTACATGAGATCCTCCATGCGCGACACAAACTGTGAAGGGATGGCAGCTTTCACTCCGACCATTGAACTCCAACAAGGGAATTCGACGCCTAGTTGTCCTCCACGAGTTGTTCCAAAGCCCAGCGGGCCCGATCTTTTGTCTGTTCGTGCCTGAACGCCTGATGTCTCCGATGCCGCATGAGCTTGTTGAGGTACTCTTCGAATTGGGAGGGGATGGCTGCCATGACTCCTCTCTGTCCCATTCCCCGGGGGATCTCAATTCTACCTCGCACGATTCCACTCTGCTGAGTCCTAGGTCGTGGACATTAGCATCCCGACAAGCTAAATCCATGCGATGAGATGGGATGGGGCAAATGTAAGCATGAAATTGGTTGATGGAACACAGGCTGTTTGAACTCTGCGTCTGCGAGTGTACTTAACCCACCATTATATTGACCTTGCGATCGGAAAGAGTGTAGTCAGTTTACTGTAGTCTCTCAATTTTTGTTGTGACGCAGCGCTGTATCTCCTCAAATTCTTGAAATAGCGTTGTATTCATGACTGGCGACCAGAAAGCTTAATGGAAGACATAGGCAATTTTCTCAAGGTATTGCTGACAAAGTGTTTAATTGAATTCGATATAAATTAGAATGGGATGGAAAATTGACCCATCAACGGGGGAACCCTCGTGCCAAGTTCCCCCTGCGGTATCTCCCATTCGCTCGTGCGACAATAGGAGAGTTCATTAACATTTTCCCGAGAGCAACGTATGTCTATGCTCTAGACAGGATGAATCAATCTCCCAGAAGCCGGAAAATGACCTCATGCAGATGACTTGACTTTATGGTTGGGATACTGCTGCGACAGGTATTTGAGATCACCAGCCAGTCCGAGATTGGCTACAGGATCCAATCCAAGTAGCGTCTTCTCCTTTGGGCTCAAGGTGTCCTGAATGTCCTTGGGCAGCTTCGCGGTCCAGTTGACCTGTTGTCGAATGTGTGCAGAGGTGTAGTAGCCAAAGAGCAGCGCGCGGTCCTCGTCCTTGGTCACGTTTGCGCCACTCGTGTGCCAGACGCGGCCGTCCATGGCAATAATGTCGCCCGCCTTGGCCTCGAATGGGACCAGTAGCTCGGGCGCATTCTCTGGTAGCTCATCACGGGTTACAATCTTGTTAGATCCCGGTATATACAAGGTCGCGCCGTTCTCCTTGGTCACGTCGGTGAGGCACCTATTTTTATTGCTTAGTTGCGCGAATGTGAAGAAAAAGTACCCAGTTCAGAACCAGCGTGGTCTCACCAGATGACATTCATTGCCTGCACCTTTTTCCAAGGCTCCTCAAACACCAAGCTCTGGTCCGAGTGCAGTGCCATGGACTGAGACCCAGGTCTCGCTATGTTTGCTGTAAAGTTGGAGATGATGAACCCGTCCCCTAGCACGGTCGCTGCCATGTCCAGCGCCGTCGGGTGGAAAATGAGGTCTCGAAAAACCTTGTCAAGCTCCATCAGATAAAAGATACGAACATTGCTGGGGTTCGGATCGAGAAAAGGGAGATGGGATTCTTCACCCCTTGCCTCGGCTTTCTCCTTGACCATCCAAAGCTTTTGGAGTATCTCGTCGGCCCGTCCCTTGGAAAGGAGAGAGGGGATGCGGACCCAGCCATGCTTCTTGAAATGCTCACGAGCTTCGGTATTCTGACTCTCGGTCGACATTATGAATATGTTGTTTCTTCAGGAGGCACAACTTAGCATGAGTATAGTCCGTTTGACTTGTCAAGTGAATGGAGCGGGGAGTCGACATCCAGTTATTGGAGTGCCCAGAAAGTAGGACACAAGTTTTTCAATTTGACATCCACTACTATTGAACCCCCAGATCTCTCCATACACTGTCGGGACCTGCGCTGGGGGCTGCATCTGACATGCATCTTGCCACCCATCTTGTCCCACTTTGTTCTGGCGGCAGATGTATGCAAGTCCCTGGCACGGGTAAACAGAATCTGTCTACTGCGTCGTCTAGCGTATATTTGATTAAGTTGTATAAGGCTTAATGAGTAATCTGAGCCTCATGTTGGCTCACACTATTCTTGTAGTGGTCAGACATGGGCACGAAAAAGTGCCGTTTGTTCGAGCACACTTTGGGCACCTTGACCCCGCAACGTGAAGCCTCTCGTTGGAGTAGGCAGCGTGATGGTTTGAAAGATTGGCGGTGCAGCTCGTTATCGGTGGAATCCCCGCCCCGCACCATCCATGCCCAGTTCTTGTCAGCAACCGACTCCGAGATCTTGCAGGTAGTTCAAGAAAGTGATGATGAAAATATCCTCGTCGCCAGGATGGATGAGAGATCACGTGTTATAGCCTGGGATGAGACACGAGGTCCTGGAGCCGTCAGAGATATCATATATCCAAGGTCAATCTATGCTTCTTGATGCAAACCAAACAATTGAGTTGCTACTCAAATGCGGATCCAAATGAAGATGATACAAATGCATCACTCGTCCACAACCTCGCTTGTAAACCTCACTCATCAACCCAAGCACCCATCAAGGTTTCTCCGTAGTAGTCCTTGAATATGACCGTAACCTGGCCATTCATTGCACGCTCCACCGTGGTGGCCGTGGGATCCCAAATTTGGAAGACGGACATTGAATCCACGGAAGCAGGGCGCGCACGAACCGCGAAAGCGACTGATCTGTAGTCGTCTCCGTCATAGGCGCGGAGAAACTTGGCTTCCTCTTCAGTTGTCAGATTCATGAGGACGCATTGTCCAGAAAACTCCTCTGACATGAATTCTTGAACAGCAGCGGTGACACGCTCACGCGGTGACCCGCCACGTTGAGCGTTGTTTGCCGCATCAATGGCCTTGTTTCTCAGGAACTTGGCGAGCTCCGAAGGCACTGCGACCCTTATTCCGGATAATCCAGTGAAATAGCTGGCGAAGCCGCTCTGGTTGGGTCCAATCTCGAATCCTCCTGGCATGCCTCGGATCTTGCGAGCGTCTATTTCCTCCACGTTAGCACAAAGAAGTATGAGGACAGTATCAGTATCACGTGGGAAGGGAATGCTCGTACCATAAACCTTGGTATCCAAGGTCTCAATTCTGGCAGACTCAATCGCAGGACTGCGCTTGACTTCGACTGACAGTCTATCAACAACCTTTGGCTTCTTGAAGGGATCCTGAGAGGTCGTCGCGTCGTTGGTGCAATCCTTTTGCTGAACATCGCCAGTCTTGCGCTTGAGAGGGCTTGCTGGAGGCAAATTGCTAGCTGACGGTTTGTACCAGGTGATCTTCTTGACTTTGTTGTTTGGTCCTTGGTGTTCCTCGTAATCACCCACGACGACTTGAATCAGCGGTCGCTTCTGGGTATCCACCAAGACGATCTTGAATCCGTTGAGGGAGTTTGTGAACTCTGTGTCCTTTGGTTCCCAGTTCTTGAACACCTTGGGGAAAGCTCGAGGATTCTTGCGAAAGATCAGGCTTGTATCGCTCGCGTTTGTTGCTAGGACTCGGCGAAGATACTCTTCATCGTCGGTCGTAAAGTCAAACAAGACGCCATCGCCACAGTATATGGCCAGGACTTCCCTCATCGCGTCGCGTATCTGTGCGCTTAAAGACTGCTTCGGAAAGTTTTGCTGATGCTGGAGAATGCGATTGTTCAAAAGCCAAGCCAGCTGTGAAGGGATCGCGGCCTTGACTCCACTGTAGCTGCGTCTTTCAGTGACTTGAAGTCCGCCGTTATAGGCCTTGGCCTTGCGCAGATCTAGGTTAAGACGGTTAGTATCGAGGATAACGCGAAGGGGAGATGTCTTACCCAGTATGCCGCCGTCCAGGTAACCGTGCTCCTTTTCTGTAAAGGAGTTTATGCCAGGTTGCACTCGAACGGAGCGGATGTCTCCCGAACGAATGTCTTCAAGATTAAGAGGCATTGTGTAAGTGGTGAGTGCGGAAGACTTGTCTGGTGTTGTAGGTAGTGAAGTGTGTTCTGTTCACTCTTTGTGATGATGCACGAAGACAAGAGGAAGGGGGGGGGGGGGGG
>NW_006917102.1:854005-1007048 GCF_000516985.1 Pestalotiopsis fici W106-1
AATTGAAAAATTCAGGGAGATTGGGGGCATTGATTTATGAAAAAGAAAAAAAATAAAAAAAAAAAAAAGGTGGCAGTCCCCCACCATAGCTGCCTTCACTTGTACTAAAAGACGCGACGCGATGGGGGCACACGTCGACCATAGCAATGGTGGGGGAGGCTGCCTGAAATAAACAAACAAAACTGCAAACGCCGATATTTGAGATGGCAAAGACGACATCATGGTGTCTTCATGTTTACGAGTTCATGATTGAAAACGGCCCGGCTCTCGACCTTAAAATCTCAGTCTGTGGTAAACATCTTGTGACTCTCAATATCCAGCACGTTCTCTCACTCGTTATCGGTGGAATCCCCGCACTATCCATGCCCAGCCCTCGTCAACGCCATGCAACTGATATCCGCACGATTGAAATATCTCCTTTTCCAAGTCAGAGATCTTGCAAGTTGTATGAATTGCTTGAGACGTGTCCTGTAGAACACTCAGTTAGCAAATTCATGTCCACTCCGTGTCAACCGATCAAGTTAGGGCTGATTGACCTCGACGCTGTGGAGTGTACTCAACCTGCTATCTGGCGAACGCCGCATCTCAACGGCTGAAGAACAAAGCTTGACTTGATAGTAGGCTCTGAAAATATGCAAGACGATGGGATCATCAATATTAAAGCAATGAAATAGCGTTTTGTGTGAAGTTCTGTTCGTACTAGCCAATCTGTCTATGCTGCTGCCTCTTGACAGTCGTCAATATGCAAATCTATCCACACTATATGCGCCCTGTTCCGTACTCAATCTTCTGTTCATGTCATAGCGTGTCTGTTTCTTGTCTCATAGTTGTGAAGAACGTAGATGTGTCAACTAATCACATGCACCTTATCCTCTGATCCAAACGCCCATCAACTTGCGGTTGAAATAGTCTTGAAACAAGACTGTGACCTCACCATCGGGATGGCGCTCGATCACTGTGGCCGTAGGGTCCCAGTCCTTGAAAAGCGACAGAGACAAGAAGGATGAAGGGCGTCCGCGTATGGCAGAAGCCACCGATGCGTAATCCTCTCCATCGTAAGCGCGAAGGAAACGGGACTCTTCTTCCGTAGTCATGTTGATCAGTGCGCATGGTCCGCTGAACTCCTTGAACTCTTCCGACATGAACTCTCGCACAGCCTTCATAGCCCGATCGTACGGCGAACCGCCAAGTCTGGTGTTGTTGGCTGCTCCCTGAGCTTTGTCGTTCAGAAATTTTGCGAGATCAGAGGGCACAGCAAGTTTCATGCCGGGCAAGCCCATAGGGTGACCGCCAAAATTACCATAGTTGACGGCAACCTCAAATCCACCAGGAACACCTCGGATTTTGTGATTATCTGTGGGTTTCATATCAGTTCAGGTACAAATTAGTGCAATAGCACGTGGATTAGGAACAGTCGTACCGTAAATCTTGGTATCCAAGCTTTCAGTAATGGCTTGCTCCGCTGAGGGAGCTCGCTTGACTTCAATTGAGAATTTGCCAACGATCTTCGGTCTCTTGAACGAATCCTCAGATGTGGCCATGTCAGCACGATCCTTGTGTTGGACGTCGGCCGTCTTCCGCTTCATTGGGCTAGGTGGAGGCACATGACCAGCTGTTGTTTCGCCGAACATAATCTTCCGGGCATGCGTTTCCTCAAAGTCACCGATGGTTACTTTGAACAAGGCACGGTTCTGCTTATCCTTGAGGATGACTCTGAGCCCGTTGGAGGAAGTACCCGCCTCGGTTTTCTTGGGATCCCAATCTCGAAAGGCCTTTGGAAAGGCACGAGAGTTCTTTCGGAGGATTAGACTCATGTTGCTCTGCTGAGTTTCCAGTATGCGACGAATGTACTCTTCGTCATCGCTCGTCAAATCGAAAAGAACGCCTTCGCCAACAGGACCAGACATGACTTCTCGCATCGCGAGACGAGCTCGTGCCGTGGAAGAAATGTCTTGTCGAATCTGGTTGTATCGAACTATGCGATCCTTCATGTCCCTCACTAGGTGGGATGGAATGGCGGCTTTGACGCCGGGGTTCTGGGCTTGTCCAGGAATGTCGATTCCACAAGGTAAGGCTTCCCTTTGCGCAAGTCTAGGTCAAGAAGATCAGTACCGGGGCAAACGAGAGCGATGACGCGTCAAGATGGGATCCTACTGTATTCGCGAGCCTTGAGGGGGTAATGGTATACATCATATCCAATATACATTCACATCACTTTCAGATCAGTTTTACATATCATATTTGATGATCCGGAAGAATAGGGTTTAAGACTAGTTCAAAACTAGTTTTTTATTGTGTCAGAAATCCTCAGGCCGATCTTAGAGCAGTCTTGGTTCACTCCTCAAAAAATGTGTGCTTCTTTTTGGGGGATTCGCCCAAAAGGGCGCCGAAGCGGCGGCGGCGAGCGGTAGTGGCAGGATTCTCACCTAGATTTGAAATTAGTTTAAGTTCGATTCAAAAGCGTATTGCAGATTTACTGGGAGAGTTGAGATTTATGCCGCCAAAGGGGGCGGCGAGTTGAGGAGTGCCTGAGCCCTGGGGAGTGCCAGGCAAGGCGGCCGCGCGGGGAAGGGCTTGGGGTGTACTGGGCACTATTTGACAGATTAGCAAGAAGTTGAACGATTATAAACTGAACAAAAATAATTGATAATCAGTTATCGACTAAACTTACTCTCGGGAGCAGGTGCTACGGGCTCCTCTGAGGGAGCTTCGGATGACGATCTGTTGCTGGGCGGGTAGCTAAGCTCTTGGGTGGTGAATGAATAGGTTCCAGGCGGAGCGCGGGTAGCGCGAATGTCTGCTGGTCCGATATCTCCAAGGTCTAGAGGCATCGTGACAATGAGGTCTTGACAGCTCGTCAAGAGGAAGATTGAGTTGATGTATGATTGAAGTGATTGAGATCAGTCACTGCTGTGGATGATAGAAGAAGGGATGAAAGAAAGGAGGAAAGGAGGAAAAATAAGGGATTCCAGGGCTTACATTTATAATAAAAAAGTAAGGGCAGTCCCCCACCCAAGGTGAGCTACCACAACGCGACGCTACTGGCAAACGTCGAGCTTCGTGGTGGGGGAGGTTGACCTGGCAGCGGGACGATTCTGTGTCTTTGTTTACGTTGGGTGTTTGATACAAACGAAGGGAGTGCACTTTACGTTTATCTTATGATAGCTGCGAGTCCTGATATAAAATCATCGCCTGAACGACGGGGTCTGACAGCCATTCCTGGTCATGTAGAGGTATTTTGCAAGAAACAAGATACTTGTGGCGTTCGAACGCTACATTCACAAGCCGTAACGGGAAACATGTAAGGATTCCGTGGAAATTATCAAATGTATTGATATCAAAGAGAACGCATCACCTGCGAATCAATGATTTATGAGCCTTGAAGCTGTTCCTTGGGCAAGACACACTTGTCGTAATGTGTTGCAGACATCAGCAGGATCTTCGAATCTACTCTCGATCCTTGACCTGAACACGAACTAGTTTGCAATCGTAATAATTCTTGAAGATTATGGAGATGTAATGCTTGGAAATATCACGTGATAAAAGATAAAAGCAAGCGGAGTATTCTCGGCAACCTCATGATCTTTGCGAATCTCTCTTCTTCCCTCGGAGCGACACTAAGGAAACCACAATCGTTCCAGTCGTAGAATAAATAGTCAACGTCAGCCTGGACGCGCTCCTTGGGGGTGGTCTCGCGTGCGATAGTGTCGTCTGCGCGTACCAGAATGTTCTTCAGACAGAGTCCGAGATCAGAGGGGACTGCGATCTTGACCATATTATCTCCAGTGTTAGGGACCTTGAGGTTTCTGTAACAGATGTAACAGAATTACAAGTATTGAAGTTGTGTGTCTTCCCTTCCAGATGCTGCTGAAGACTCGACAGGTTCGGATCGTTCTTGGTGATGATCAAAGATGCAATCATGATTCGATTGCAGCACGCTGGAAAGAGTTGGTAATATAGGAATGGTAATCTGCGTTTATACTAGTAAAGGGAATTGTCATCCGCCCTGCTACTTGTAGCGCCGCATCGTGCCAGTAATCAAGTATGGTCTTTCAGTTTACGAATGTACAGAACGGGGTGCTTTTGGTGTTGATCTGGTAATCAGAAGGGTACACCTTTGTTTTCATTGACTAATGAAAGCAAACAGAAGAATGATTCATAAATATTTGAATTTTTCCTGTCAGTATGTTAGATGAGACGTTCAGGGAACACACAAATTATGGTATAAAGTAAGGTGTATTGTGACAGTTAAGTTCGGCTAACTAATTGAATCCTGTGGTCTCCGGTCCGCAGTCCCCATGCACCTTCCGGAAATCCCCCGACCAGCGTTTACGTGGTTCTGGAGGATGGGCAGACGTTGGGAATCGATAGAGGTGGTCGTAGAAGAGATTGGCAAAGAGATCTTCAT
This sequence comes from Pestalotiopsis fici W106-1, assembly GCF_000516985.1. Classification (NCBI taxonomy): domain Eukaryota; kingdom Fungi; phylum Ascomycota; class Sordariomycetes; order Amphisphaeriales; family Sporocadaceae; genus Pestalotiopsis; species Pestalotiopsis fici. The sequence goes on from NW_006917102.1 coordinate 858,414, forward strand.
CTCCCGCGTCCTGATTGCAGCGGCGCATTGTCGCCATGTCCTCAATCTAGTCCAAGAGGGCGCAATCTCCCAACATCATAGTTCTTCAATTTTTCGTTCGCGGTCCGGACTGGACTCAGGACGGTTAACCCATAATTCAGCATCAGCTATAGTATCATGACGCCTTCGGGGCGGTCGTGGATATGTAAAACCAGGAGTGCCACAACATCTGTGGGTGGCGATCCCATCTGGCACATGTGCAAGGCCATGGCTAGGATCATCAACACCACTATGTCTTCAGTGGCATGACCGTGGATTCGACGAGCGACATGACGAGAGAAAACGGCGAACTTGCCTCATGCTCGTAGTTCCAATGTCCTGCCAAGTCCCTCAATCCGGCGATTGTTGAATACTCTTCGCATTCGTCTGGCGACCGGGTGGCACACAACGGGGACGGCCAGGAATGCCGGGACTCTGCCAGCATCGGTGAGACGGCGTCTCGGTGCCTCCTCTTTGACGGCATCATCAGTGCCAATATAAACAGCGGGATTCATTCGGGGTGCTCGCCGTATCCCTTGGCGTTCCTCCCTCAGATCGACCGCAACATCTTGCAGTTCGTCCAGGTACTGATCACCCTCGTCCGGGTCCTAGAACCACTCTTTTGTGGCCGAGCCATAATGCGTCTCAGCAACAACATCACCAGACCAGATTCTCTGGCTCTTCAGATCTAATACCAGATCACATTGAATCCAACATGATGTGCAGGTTGATCAAATGCCGCGCTATTCCTTGCTGGATGTTCAACAGCGGAAGAGAAAACTCACAGCAAGAATCGGGGAAGTAGGTAGGTGTCAGTATGTCTGCTTGGCTTGATCAGAATTCAGTGAACACGGGGGAAATTCATTCTTTTATGTTGACGAATTTAGTCACATGTATGAGTACGCTGTCGCAAACATGAACAATTTGTCTACTATCCAGTCACTCCATGGTTTGCTTTGGCACACAAACCAGATGATGCCACTGTTGATTTGTGTTTGACGGTGCTGGTTTGCTTATTGGTTGCGATGCAAGAGTCTTTAAGAGCCAGCAGAACTGCACAGTCACGATGTGAGAGGCAGATTCTAGTCATCGGTCTGCGGCAGGCAGCATGAGATATGTGACGCACTTCAAAGAAAGAGGGCATGATTCATTATCCAAACCTCTCTAAATTGGAATTTTTGAAGTTACACTAGGTACACTTATCTTCACCTAAGCTGCAGAAGTCAAACTTAAGCCCCGGAAGAGGCCAGTCCATCCACTTGTCAGTCCTCCCAAGGTCTTGAGCGGCGCCTCGATTGCAATCTCTGCCCAGTGGTGGTAAATACCATTGATGCCCATGACGGCAAGAAATTCCATCTCTTCTCCGTCGTCAACCGCTGCGTAGGTGCGGTTGCCGCGTTCGACCAGCTTGAGATCAAACCACTCGCCCTCGGGCACCGTGGCGTTGAGGCGAAAGTAGTTGCCAGCCGCAAACAGTGTAATGTTGGGCGTGAGCATGAGCGCCGAGTCGCGGCCGTAGAGGAGCGTGGCATTGGTCGCGTCCGTCAGCGAGTCGACGAGCAATGAGAGCGACAGGGTATAATTGCGGCCTTTGGAGTCTAGTGGAGTAACGACGCTACATCCGTCCGAGATTGCGAGCGCAGGGCCGCCCGTGCTATCCTCGGTCCAATCGCAATCGCTCTCGGCAGTGTACGAGTTTCCTGAAATGTCTTCAATGAGGTTCGACGTCGAGTTGGTCGATTGCGCGAGCGTGTAGTTTACAATGACCTCGGATATTGACGGGATCGTGCGTTCTAGGTTCTGGCCGGGAATAGTTGGGTGCAGCAGCGTAAACACTCCCGGAAAAGCCTCCTCGCTCAGGTTGCCACCCCACTGCTTGTCGGCCATGGCCGGGATACCTTCTCGCCAGGCATAGTAGGCTTCCGAGTACACTGAAGCGTTCGCTCCATAGTCATTCCAAATCGGCGCAATGGCGCCCAAGACATATGGGTTGGATGCGACGGGGTTGTTGGTATCATTGTGCTGGTCAAAAACGTTTGGCCGCCAATAGCTCTGATCGGGTGAGCCGTGAAACGTCTTGGTCAGGTTGATGGAATTCAAGTAGCCTCCGGGCGGCGCCCACTTGTTGACAATGTAAAAGTCATCGTTGGAGTTTACTACAGAATAGTTGTTCTGGATGTAGTCATAGTATGGATTGTCTTCAAAATACTCCCAGTGTTGGACAGACTAGATAATATTATATCAGTGATGTGCAAGTAGATGATACAACAGTGCAACGTACCACGTTCTCATAGACATTTGTCCATGTTGCGTTATCTGCTCAAGGTCAGTACATCGAATTCCCATCGGCTACCTCGAACTTTAGGTAACCAACTCACTACTCCAAGTTAGCGACCGGTCATTGCGTGCTTGGTTGTCATATCAACACTTACCAGATGGGTGGAAACGTTCCCCAAATTCTAGTCGACTTTCCACTGGTAGACTCGATAAAGGATGCCATGGTATTGACAAAGTCATTGTAATCCGACTCTGGGCCGGTATACTCGTCTGCACCAATTGAGACAACCTTGCTCTTGAACCAAGGCAAGAAGGTAGACCAGATTGCCTTCATGGTCGGCACTGTTTCGGGGTGCGAAATGTTGAGGAGGTCAATGTCGCCTTCCAAGCCGAGCTCGGGCTTCCACTGGGTAATTACAAGCGCGTGGCCGGGAGCCTCGATCTCGGGGATTATGGTAACGCCCCGGGCTGCACATTTCGACTGAATTGTGTCGAAATCGGCCTCGGTGTAAGACTCATTCGCGTGCAGGTTCAATCCTGCCACTGCCGAGTCGTCGCTCCAGAGCCGAAATCGGGCATACAGGTCCAGGGACTGCTGGAGCGTGTAGTTGGGATTATTATACAGATTATCGCTGAGGTGGAGATGCAATATGTTCTGCTTGAAGAAGGACATGTAGCTGCAGAGATCAGTCACAAAGTCTGGGGGGTAGTAGTGGCGGCCGGCATCGAGCATCACGCCCCTTGTCGGCCATCCGGGGACATCCAAGCTCGAGCCAATTGGGATACTTGGGGTATCAGCCTCTGAGAGTACTAATTGTTGGAGCACGGTACGAGTCGCCCACCAGGCACCGAGCGGTGAAGCACCCGTGATGGTCAAACATGATGAATTGACGTCGAGACTGTAGCCCTCTGAAGACTCACGACCAGCCGCATCCAGATAGCTGGCCGGGTCGGCAATGGTAATGTAGACACTGCCGTCTGAGCAGCTACTTCCGTTGACTGCTTCGATGGACGCATTGATGACCGTTCCCAGGTCCTCTGCAAATACCGAGGCAAACTCAAAGAGCGTTGGCGGTATCAAGGTTTGGCCCGCCTCATCTATAGACGATGCATACTGCGCATCAACGACAATGGTCTTTACATCTCCAAAACTAAATGTGCCATTCGCGACGCTCTGAAATGGCACAGTAGGAATGCCGGGGAGAAATGTCGCAGCCTCAGTCGCTCCTAGTCGTTTCCATCAGCAGAGATTCATTAGGTATACGAGGGTGACTGGGATAATACCAATGACTCCGCCAATCAGTGCTTGTGCACTCTTCATCTTGAAAGCTTTGAATAGTTGAAAACCTACTCATGCAGTGCAATCCTTCGAATATACTTGGCTCGTGATTCTCAATTGAGATACCATACCACGTCCTGCGAGTATTGGAGATGGTCAAACTTGCCATGACGCAATTCAAATAGATATATTCCGTACCATGCTGCCCGTCTTTGATTTCATGATCATGGAATTGAAATTCTCCACCTCGTCTACGAAATGCGCATGCATTTTTGGGTAACGTTACTCAGCGGGCGATCCCTGCCGATCGCTGCAATGCCGCTGTCCAATGACGTGGGTTTAGGGGGCGTCTTCGGCTACGGCTCGCGGGCGGGGGATAAACTTGGCACTTTTGGGTTATAGTTATCATCGCCGACCCCGTTTTCCGTGCGACCTCACTTATCTTGGTATCAAGACTGATCCGTGATATGCTTCGGAGATTTCGGGGACAGAGTCAACAATGGTATTGCCAGCACTTTGGCACATACAAATCGTGCCTGTCACTAATAGTCTCAATCAAGCACGACGCGATACCCACGAGCGATGGAAACGTGACAATTGAAATGATGGCGCTGATAATGTCTGCAACGTTTGCATGTCTATACTCTGTACTACATTGAATCCTTTGTATACCCTCAGCATTACACAGCACCTACCAAGGGGCCGATAATGGCTTCTGCAGTCGCCCGGTCGACTACGTGAGCTTGCGCTGCGTCAACAACATTTGGAGTATAGGATATCTTGAAGACCCACGTCCACTGGTCCGCATCTTGGATATCCTTGCTAATATCTAGTTGCAGTGCCGGCTGGCCTTGCACAGTAACCTCTTGAATGGGAACTGCTGTTCCGCTCAAGTCACCGCCGAGCACAGTCACCACATCTCCCTCAATCCAGGGAATGGCACTCGTCAAAGTCAATGTGCTATTCAACTGATTCATGACCAGGATATAGAACGCATCCGTAGTTGTAGTGAATCGCACATCGTCGCCCTCTTGTGGCGTAATGAAATAGCTCGTAGTGTTGAAGATGGCTTCTCCATGGTCCTTGATCCAGGAACCAGCTTGGCGGAGGTGCTGCGCTTCAATATCGAGGATGCTGCCGTTGCCAACCGGGCCAATGTCGAGTAGATAGTTGCCGTTCTTGCTGACAATGTCTACGAGATTGGTAATAATGGTGCTCGCGTTCATGTATCCCTCTGGCGGCGTGGCACGATTGTATCCATAGCTGAATGGGTCCACTACGAGGGGTCAGTCAGCATTGATCTCATGATCCATTCAGAAATGCTTACTGCCAGCACTGCTTTCCCACTTTCTCTGCTGCGTCGCAGATATAGTGGCATACTCAGGGGTGTCAAAGTCGCCGGGAACTCCACAGCGATTGTTCATGACCACATGCCGGTTTTGTGTAATGGCTTCGTTATACCACTCGGCAGCGAACTCGGTCGTGAGATTGGGACCGCCAATGTCGCACCACATGATCTCAGTCCCAAGAGAAGCGAGCGTTTGCATTTCTGGCAGAACCAGGTCTCTCACGTAGTCATCCACGGGTACGTATCCCGTGTAAGGCAGTGTTTCATTGGTGAATGGATTGGTTGCGTTTCCGCCCGGCCATCGCCCAAACCCGTAGGGCACGTAATCGGGGTGGAAGAACTCGGGCAGGCTGTAATACACTGCCCGGTGAAGTTGCGGCTGATATGTCTCGGCTGCGGCAAAGGTCTCTTGAATAAAGTCGCGATGAGGAAAGAGGGCCACGGAAGTACGCTGGCTCACGTTGGCGGGCAGATCAAATAATGCATAGCCATCGTGATGCTTTGACACGTGGACAAAGTATGTTGCACCGGCATCCGCAAAGAGGTCAACCCATTCTTTTGCATCAAAGCCCGCTGCGCTAAAGTTGGAAATGAAGTCGTCATATACAAAGTTAGGCCCGTACGTTTCAAGGTGGTATTCATAGGTCCGGTCCGACGTGTCTGGTCCTCCGTTCAAGTTCCACCAGTACCTATTCATTTTAGCATGACTCCGTATCAATACTGAAACAGCGCTCACCATTCTGCATAGGTCTCATTCGAGCCAGTATTGCCCTACAGCATCATGTCAGCAGCGTCATTCCAATGATGCTTATATGGAGCCCGTATCAGCTTACCCAGGCCGGGATGGAGTACAATCCCCAGTGAATAAATATTCCAAACTTGGCATTGTTGTACCAATCGGGACTTTCGTGCGAAAAGATTGACTCGTAGGTTGGCTCGTACGGCGCGATGCCAAAGGTGGCCTCGAAATCATGCTTCACATCAACCGCCCCAGAAGTCAAGCGCGCTGTTGCGACACCGACGGTGCCCGGCTCGACACCTTGTTTGTTCTCTACCTCGACCTGGACAACGACCCTGTCTCCCGGCCGAAGACGTTTGATGATTCCAGCCTTGGTTGTGGTGACCCCGTCCGACTCGATCGTGACCTGTACACTATCGTTTGCCGTCACCCAAGCCCGGTCGTCGACGTTGCTAACGGCCACTTCGTAGATTTGTGTGGTGGAGGCTTCGGCGTACTTTTTGGTGGAGCGCGCGTACACCACCTCCAACTTTGTTCCGGTGTCATTTGCGCTGGTCGTTGTTGGCGTCAATGTCGCAGCAAAGATGTGCAGTCTGTTGCCTACGTCCGACTCTGGCACTTGAAGCCCAACTAATTCCTTGCTAGAATCCAACCAGAGTGTGCGCTGATAGATGTGTGACTTGTTGTAGTTGGTAGACTCGTTTGTAAAGTAAAAGGGCAGCACAATGTCGCCGCCCGGTGGGAAAGCCCATTGCCACCACGGAGGCACTGAGACACCCGCCAAAACTTCGGGCTCGCCCTTATAGCTAATCGTAATTTGCCCTTCGGTTGGGCTACTTTCTGCTGCAGCGAGCAAGTTTATGCTGGAATACTTTCCGGGCGGGAAGGAGAGATTTTGTCCTTGGGCTACAAAGTTGTCATACGTCCCGTTTCCCTGGAACTCGTATTGAACTCCGCCATAGGTCAGGTTCGCGCCCGGCTGATACTGTGCTGGGTAAGAGCCTACAACTTGTCAGCTACACCATTACTTGGCATAATGTGGGGGAGGGGGATAGGCACTTTGTTTGCCGTCAAAGTCGGCATCTCCTGGTAATGTCCCAAAAGCTTTATTGTCTATCAAGCCGCTGATATCTATGGGTAGAGAGCTGACCGCCGACAACTGTGCCGAAGTATACAAAGGATTATAGACCTGTGCCAAGGCCGTCGAGAGTATGGCAGTAAGGCAAGGGACCCATCTGGAGCGCCCCATCTTGTTCAAGCCAGTCGCCAAGAACAATCACGATATCAAGAGATCTCTTTCGAAAGTTCGATTGACTCTAGGTGTATTCTCCACAGGCAGCATACGAGTGATATACGTGAGGTGAAACCATTACACGTCCATGGATTCAAGAAAGTCTCAATTGCGACTTGACTGCAATGTGCTGCCATTGGAGCCAGCGAGTTATATCTATAGTCGAGGCATCTTCATGATTGGTTTACAGTGGCCGCGAGTTGTCGCGAATAGTGGGGATTTGAAGCATGAGTGAGTAACAGTGCGACGCAAACAAAGGAAGAACATACCACTATTCTAGTGCTCATCATTCATCAATACCCGAGTAACGCTTGAAAGAATGACATCAACTTTGTGAGCTCGCTAGCTACCTACTCCGGCATGCTGCAACGTTATTTCGGCACATGCCCCCCTGCTGGATAGGTGTTGAGGTCCTCCCTGAACACTTTGTCTACCCCGCCTCATTTGGAGCGTTACAGTGACTGGCCGGCCATGCGGGCGGGCTTTGACTTTGTTTTCTGCTGCTTGTCTATACCCGTTTCTCAGCTAGCCTATTTGATACCTCTAGCTTGCGGATCAATGCATACTTATCAGGAACAGCAGTGCAAGAAATGAATTGTGCACTTCCACACAGTCCAATGCAACGTCCAACCCCTCTCGTCGTTCGATGCAAGTTGGAGAGAGTCTAGGTATGATAGCGGGTCGCTGTTCTTCCCCGCAGCGCTCGGAAGCCGTGGCCCTTGAGAGTTTACAACTAACTAAGCGATGCCACAATGCAGGTAACCTGAGTATCATTCAGTGTCGCCTGCAATGTGACGCTGTACCAGCTGGGAGGCTTGGGAGGGACCTTTTGCGATTTTGGCAATCTAAACTGCTCTTGAGCCCTTTGCTCCCATTAGTGGATTTGTTGACCCTTGACTTGGCGGTGGCCATGTATCATGAATGGCATTGTTACATTCAACACCGTTCGCTTGACATAGCTGGCCACACGGCAAGCTGCGAGATTGGCATCATGCAAAGAAGTTGTTGATATACTCATCGCGCTCACTCCAAAGCTACCTTCTCAATGACCATTGTGCGATTTGGCCAGTGTATTGCTCAGACCCCAGCATGGTGAACTTTCAGGCCTCGTTGGCCTTGATGGCCGGTATTGCTGCCGGATGGGCACAGCAAGTTGTTTCCGAGACTATAACAACAGTATCAAAGACACCAGCGGCCTTTTCATACAATAATGACACATTTCTGCTACATGGGGAGCCATTTACCATAATTGGGGGTCAAATGGATCCCCAACGCATTCCTTACCAGTATTGGCGAGACAGGTTATCCAAAGCCAGGGCCATGGGCCTGAATACGATTTTTTCATACATTTTTTGGAACAATTTGGAGCCGCAATCAGGCAACTGGACCTCGGATGATCCGCAAAATGATATTGCAGAGTACTTTAGGATCGCGCAGGAAGAGGGACTCTGGGTGGTACTGCGGCCAGGTCCGTACATATGCGGAGAGCACGAATGGGGTGGGTTCCCGGCATGGTTGAATGAGATTTCGGGCATGGTGGTGCGCACCAACAATACTCCGTTCTTGGAGGAGACCAAGAAGTATATTGTAAACCTCGCGACCACATCCGGCTTTGCTGATTTGCAAGTGTCGCGCGGCGGGCCGATTCTCATGGTTCAGGTCGAGAATGAGTACGGGTCCTTTGGTGAGAACCACAACTACACGGCCGCGCTTCGTGACATTTTGCGCGAGAGCTTCGAGGTGCCTCTGTACACCAATGACGGCGGCGTGGACTGGACGCTCGAGGGAGGTCAAGTTCCGACCGTCCTCGCCGAGATCGACGGAGGATCTTGGGCCCTGCCAGCACGAGACTTGTACATCACTGATCCGACAGAGCTGGGACCATTATTGGATGGCGGTGAGTTCTCTACCTGTAAATATCCTCCAAGGCTTGATCCGCTGAACCAGTACTTTATCAGAATATTACACTTGGGCGCCGGACCAGTGGGGATCTTACAACTCACACAATACGACAGAGGGCCATGATGACTATGATGCTAGCATTGTCAGCGACATTGCTTACCATCTAGGAAACTACTCGGCATCGATCAGCTTCTACATGGTTCATGGCGGGACAAACTTTGGTTTTCAGAATGGGGCCATGTGGCAAAATAGGACCACAGTCTTTACGTCCTCCTACGATTATGGCTCGCCGATAGATGAGACGGGCCGGACGAGGGCGCTGTACTTTAAGATGCGCGAGGCAATCCTACCGTTTACGGCCAACGGCAGCGTCCCGGAGCCGCCAGAGAATCTTCCCCTGTCGTCGATTCCGCAGTTCACACTCTGCCAGTCCAGCAGCCTCTTTGCTGTCCGTGGCGAAAAGACCACGGCAGCCTCTCCGCTGACAATGGAAGCACTTGGGCAATCGTACGGTTTTACCCTCTACGAGTATAAGCACACGGCCAACGCGAGCGTCGAGGGACAGCTCCAAGCGGGCGACCGCCCTCGGGACCGAATCTTGGTGTACAAGAACGAGGCCATCCTTGGCGTGATCGACAGCCAGTACCAGCACCCCCTCAACGTCAGCGTATCCCTGGAGCCGGGCGACACACTGCAGCTGCTCGTCGAGAACCTTGGGCGCGTCGACTACTACTCGCGCGGTAACCCGTATGCGAACCATTTGCAGGACCAGTCCAAAGGCATCAAGGGCGACGTTTCGCTCGGGGAAGAGGTCCTTGAGGGATGGGACATGTATGCTTTGCAGCTCGACACTCTCCCACCTCTGGAAAATTGCGGCGGTGCCACGTCCGCCCCCGCCTCCTCCTCCTCCGCCGCCGCCGCCACTGCCCTAGGACCAGGGGAAGGAGCTGCCAAACGAGCGGGAGCTGCCCAAACCGCCGCAGCAGCAACGACAACGACAACAGACTCGCCATTCTTTTACCGCGGTACTTTTGTGGGCCCAGCCATTGCCAACGACTCGACCATGACGCTCGACACATTTATTACACTGCCCAACGGGGTCAAGGGCAACTTGTGGGTCAACGGTTTTCATCTGGGGAGATATTGGTTGGTCGGCCCCCAACAGTCGCTGTACCTACCCGGCGCTGTCGTCAGGCCGGAAGAGGCCAATGAGGTCGTGGTCCTGGAATTGGAGCCTTGGCAGATGAAGCAGCAGACGAACGAGACAACGGTCGCCGCGGGCATGGTGGCGTATGGTACTTCAGAGAGGGTCTGGGGAAACCAGTTGGACCCTGACTGTCTAGCCTGCGTTTAAAATTCTTTTGGTCTGTTTTCGACTTAGACCTAGATCGTCGTGACGGTTTTTCAACTGCCGCATCGCTGGACCAGTGCCTAAGGGGGAGAAGCGCGGTAAAACGGTAGTAGTAGTAGGACAATATTGGGTTGACGCCGGCCGGCATTCGCTCAACGTTCACGATAGTAGTGTGGTCGGAAGCGGAGAGTTCTGGACAGGCCGAGATGAGATGCCACTGATGCTAAGCCAAATCTATTGAAGAAAAAAAATTGTCTAAATGTTTAGTGCACGGTTACGTCGTCTGGCTTTGGACTCGGTCGCCGTTGAGATTGGTGTGTCGACGGCGTCTTCCGGGGACCACGGGCCACTAAAGTGGTTGGATAATTTCTTCCTGCCTGCCAGGTGGAGTCTTTTCTTTCTAGAACAATTTGTTCGTATTCCATAGATCTCTTATCAGTCTGCAGCGAGATCCCGACCTGGAGATAAAGTTCGCTTTGGAAATATATATTAACCTCAATCGTCTCTGCATTCCTGACTGCCGAAACCTTAACCAGGTTCCAACAGATGAATTGACATTTGGGGGCGGCAGACTCCATCCAGGGTCTTCTGGCACCGCCTGCTTGGCTTGACTAGGCTGGCGCCAGGACCAAAAAAGTACGGATTTCGTCGACGAGATCCGACCAAGAGGGTCAACGTTGGCAGAACTGCTTGAATAATTGCTCCGGTCCCTTCTCTACGGCCTTGCCGTCCAGTATAACGTGTTCGTAGTCGTACTTTGTGTCACTGGTGCCCGCGCGCCGGCCGAAGAAACAGAGGGAAGAGCCTTGCGGCAGGGCTTAACTTGATAAACATTTGTGGGTATTGGACCAGGGGACTAGCATTAGCAGCGCCCAACGGCAGTTAGGCCCCTTGCAGACCACGTTTTTGGTTCTTTGGAGTTTGTTTTGCTTGGCTGTGTAACCCTCGAAGGAGAATTTCCCCCAAAGCATGAAAGAAAAAGCCAAGGATCTTGTCGCTTCACCTGACGGCTGATCATTTGAGATGATGGTATCGCGACCTGGCCCATACCGCGACACACCTACTCGTTCGGGATTGGTCGGAAAAGTGCTGGAGATGAGCGACAAGGTGTGCCAAAAAGGGTCGACCACTTGCCAGGGGTTTCTCTTCTTGTCAGTGCTTGTCGGCTTATTCCTATTTCCCTACCCAGCTACGACCACATAGTTAATGTACGTGGCAAGGAGCCATGCCATGCATTGTAATGGCGTGCCCATGTCCACAATGCACTCCACGTTGGGATACGGCTTCCATGGCCATGATTGGCCATCAGGGTCGATTCCTCCCATATTGGGACAAAGGATCTAGTTGCACTACCCCTGGCTGTCTGGCAAGACCCAAGATGGGAAAATGGCAACTTCCGTCCGAATACGCGATAGCAGCAGCAAGCTGTGGTTGACTTGGGGTGCATGGTGGTCCCAACTCCTCTGCACATCTCCAGCGTGAGTAATTGAAAGATCTCATGAAGCACCACATGACCACCGATCGTACAATCAGCGATTAGCAGCAAGCTTTTGTACGTACCAGCTGGCTGGGAATGGAGAGAGTGCAATCAGTCGATCCGTCATCAGATAAGTGGTAAAATCACTCATTGTCGATCCCCAAGGAGGAGACATCCCCAGACAGTTCGTGATCGCAGAGCTAGAACCATCACTGCCACTTAGGGCTGCCTGGCTGCTCCCTGCTAGATCCATGATAACGATATTGATTATCATCAAGCCGAGCATGCCGGACCCTGCCTGCCTTGCCTACCAATCAGGGCCAGCTACTGTGTGTGCAAACTTGATTGAATATATGCATCATTCAGGAGCCGTACATGATTTTGACAGCCGCAGCCCACCATTTGAATAGTGCCAAGACATGTAAACTTTGACATTTTTTGGACGCTTTTGGGTTTGATTGACCCGCCTGCCTGCCTGTCGCCTGAAAAGCCACCCCCGGTTCCTGAGAGAATGGCAGGTGGGGATTCCCACGTTGCTCGCTGGCCCATCATTGCCTATCCTTGACGCTGGTTCCTGGTGTGCATCACTAGTACCTCTCACGACCACACACTATCTCACTGAACATTGGGTCCTTTTGGGTCTGTCCTCATTTCAAATTTTGAACCTTGGGGGATCCCAGGTCAACAACACCCGTCAATCCTTGGTGATATACGGACCTGGTGTCAGACCTAGTACGGAGTAGTAGTTGTTTGCATAGTCTAATGTGGAGGTTGTTGAGCGATCAGCAGAATAGTACCTATCTTGCCATTTACACCTATCAGACTCGACGCCAAGAGAGCGGATATAAGAAACTTAGCACTGCTTGGCTGCTTTGCCCGAGTGATGATCCGCTCAAGAGAGAAGAAAAAAGTCCCCGGACTCCAGTACTCCTTCTCTTAAGTACTAGAGACTGGCCGGCTTCTCTATCGTTTCCATGGTGGTTCTGCTAGACCCCTTTTGAGTCTCTTTCAAACTAACTTTTGTCTCTCGTTTTTCTTTGGTTTATTGTGGTTTTTCAGTATGAACAGCACTAGCTATCCAGGTGCGGCGGCACCTCCAGCAGGAGTAATCGCAAACGTCGACCATCCTCAAGATTTGCTGAGGACGGTCAACTATGTTACACAGGGGTTGACGATTGCCTTTGTCTCCTTTTTCATGGGATTAAGGATATATTCAAAGATGACTGTTTTGCGTGGTAATTTTGGCTGGGAAGACTGTGAGTTTACGTTTTGAATACCTCTCTTCTGTGGCAACTGGCTGACACGGGCGTTATGCAGATACAACATTCATTTCATATGTAATAATGATCGGTTATTGTGTCTGTGGTATACTATGTAAGTGGCTCCAGCATCATCACAGGTTGTACAAGGACGCTCAAGCTAACCTCAAACGACAGTGAGTGTCCACGAAGGAGGTCAAAACATTTGGGAAGTCCACAAGGATCAGATTGAGCCCTTCATGAAGGTCGCATACGCCGCAACGATCCACTACGCACCCATGGCTCTCTTTTGCAAGCTGTCGCTGCTCTTGCTCATTGCCCGCGTCTTTGGCTCCGTGCACAAGAAGACAATTCTGGGCATCCGCATCTTCATGGGTCTGCTGGTGGCCTACTACGTGACGGCCTTTGTCATCAAGATCCGGCCCTGCTATCCCATCTCGGCCTACTGGAAGGGCGACATAACCAAGTGTATGGACCAGTCGGCCGTCATTACCGCCGACTCCATCATCAGTGTCATTAGCGATCTGGCTATTCTACTCCTCCCGACGCCCCTGACCTGGTCGCTCAACATGCCCACAAGGAAGAAGCTGCGTGTGCTGGGCGTGCTCTGTGCCGGAGGATTGGCCACTGCATTCAGTATCCTGCGACTCGGACTTATCATTGCCGAGGGTAGTTCCGGAAACACGACCATGGTCTTTGTCAAGGTCGTGCTATCAGGGTGAGTCTCAGCAGGACGTGCAACATCAGGAGACACGGTAAATGCTAACAAGACAATAGAAACGCTGAGGTTGGAATAGGACTGATCTGTGCCTGTCTACCGGCATGCAACGCCCTCATCATCCGACGGAACCAGCGATACTACTCCGAGGCCTACTCGCGCAACGCCTACCACCGCTCCAAGGGCGGAGACAACAACACGGCCAACTTGACGAACCGCATCTACGTGCAGCGCGACTTTCACCTCGAGAGAGAAGAGCGGGGCCACAGCGGTAGCGGCAGTGGCAGCGGCAAGGAGATTGGCATCACGGCCTTTGAGATGCACAGCGACGACACTCAACTAGTGACCCACGCCCAGGCGGACCCAGGAAACGACGCCTGGTCAAACAAATCGGTCTAAGGGAAACCAAAAGAATAATAAAAATAATGAATTTCTTCTGTCAAACTTGGAGTCCTTGGTTTCGCAATGAACAGATTGTGTGCATGCCGGAAGACTGTCGATGACGAACGATGATTCAAACTAATGCCATTCATGTCAACATGTCAGGGGTAGAAACGTGACTGAGGTGAGACGCCACATGAATATGCCATTTGAATGAAGCGTTATTCCCTTGATTGAGTGATGAGCTGTGTAATGCTGCGCTCGATACAAGTGCTGTTCCTTGGCCAAGATATCTCCAATCGGTACGCCGTCGCGTCCTCAACCGCTCCTGTGCCACTCGCGCTGAACCTTCCGTGCACTCTTGGGCTGAGCGCGTTGCTTTTCCATGGCCGTGATCTCGTCCAGCTGCGCCTGGGTAGCGCCACCGCGCTGGACCTTTTCGCTGTAGATAAAAGCACGTCGCTTGCCCGGCCAGCGGCCCTTGCGCACCTTGTTCTTGCGGCTAAAGTAGACAAAGCTGATGTACATGCCGTGAATGTGCGACGGGATGACGGCAAGGATGAAGAGGACGCAGTTCATGGCAAAGTCGGCATCGAACCCCGTGAGGAGAAACACCGCCAGAGGTGGGAACAAGAGGTTGAAGAATAGAATGACTAATCGTTTGAACATTTTGACTAAGTAGTTGTCCTGTGACTTTTTTTTTTTTTTCGTTGTATAGCCAGGTCAGCCCAGGAAGAGATGCGACATAGGGTGTTATGTAGGTCAGAAGAAGTGCGGTTGCTTGGTCTGGACTTTCACAAGGACCAGAATGACTTTGAAAATGGTCTATGAGATACTGAAAGTAGACGAATGGCAATAACAACTCATTAAAAGATTCAATTTGCGCTCAGGAGAGTTCCAGTGCTTGGCGGCCTCTGGGTTGAGAGCGTGGAATCGCTAGGTGCACAATTTCCTTGCTTGGGCGGGAAATGATGTCATCAGCAGACAGTTTGAGACGCCAGTGCACCACAGAACTTCGCACAGTACAAGTCACTCTCAACGAACCAGTAACAACAAAATGAAATAACATCACCCATTTCGGCGGTTATTCTTTGAT
Organism: Pestalotiopsis fici W106-1; assembly: GCF_000516985.1. Taxonomy (NCBI): domain Eukaryota; kingdom Fungi; phylum Ascomycota; class Sordariomycetes; order Amphisphaeriales; family Sporocadaceae; genus Pestalotiopsis; species Pestalotiopsis fici. The sequence continues at coordinate 873,550 of NW_006917102.1, forward strand.
TTGTATGAGGAAATGTGGTCCATGCTGTATTATAATGCGACATGAGAACTTTTCTATATGCGCCAAATATTGAATGCCATCAATTTTGTCATGGATCATGGGAGGGCAGCAAGGACAGGAAACTATGGTCACACTTCAAGGTAGTGAACAACTGCGTAACGCGGGCCAAGCGCAAAACTGAGTTTAGAGACGAGCCACTTGATGTAAAGTATCTAGACATACTTGATTCCAAGAACTTCCCAGCCATGAAAATTATCTTCCAGCTGCTTATAGTTCCTCCTGCAGGTATTGATCAGTAGAAGCCCTGTCAATTCCGAGCTTGAGGCTTATTCCACGTCTTTCAACCCATGGACTAACGTGATGAGAGCGGCAGCGGTCGTAGGAGCTCTGATTCGTTTGCCCAAATCTGATTTTACACTTCATTATACTCGTGGCAATTCCAGCGAGCGTTATAAGTGGACTCTGGGAATGTGCTTGGATCAATCCCACGTTTGAGGATCTTGTAGTATCTCGAATTATCGTATTCGGAGCGGCTTGCGAACCGGGAGCCATCACGAGTGCTGGATATTGGCCACCCCTCTCCGACCTCATCCATAATTATTTGTAAGATCTCTGGGGGGAACTTGGAGAAGTCGATCTTGTGGTAGGCTTCGGCTGCCCACCATTGTTGCTGTTGTGGTGGCGCGTTTCGAGTCGAGCAAATGCGGTAGTAGGGATCGACGAGGTAGAGGACTAAACATCTCCAGTGACCAGGTCTAGTCTTGTCATTGAGTCTCATTGGCTCTCTCCGGTGCCACAGGGTATTTGGAAAGCTTAGAAGCCGACCTTCAGGTATGGCCACCGATCCCAACTCCTGTACGCCCACATTCCACAGGAGGTCTTTTTCAATCCCAAAGAGTTTCGTAATTTGCTCGAGTTCCCACATTTCGAGCTCTTTGTTTCCGACCTCGCCCTCTTGCGGCCTTGTTTCAGTAGAAAATGAGATACAAGGCTCAATGATGTTCTCACAATCGTAGCAATAAATTGCTGTGCCGATGACGTGCTCGTTGAGGTTGCTTGCCAAATGCCAGTCCTCGCCCTTGCACTCTGGCTTTTCTGGAGATACTTCGATATCAGAGAGTTTGACAACGACTTGCAGGCCCTGTTCTCGGAAGTCTTTGCGAAGATCCACTGTATAGTAGTCATGCGTGGCTTGTTCATGATGAGTACAGTTGTCGATGTGATTGGATAGACGACCTCGCTTCCAATCGTTGTAGTTGTATGTGTCTCCTGCATCAGGGTGGACTAGACTTCTGATGCGCTTCCACTTGTTCATGACCGTTTCGTTGATGCCATGATCATCAATGTAGTCGAAATATCCCTGCTCAATCTTGTCTTGGAGGCCAGGATCAGTGGTGGGTTCAATGCCTGGGTTACTCTGCCGAGGATCCAGCTCTGGATTCAACAGGGGATCATGTTCGACGTCGCCTCCTTCGTTTTTGTAGTTGTATCCATCTGGAAGGTTCATGTACTCTCTTACCTTCTTTCGAACTTGCTCATAGCGCTGAGGATCATGCCGTTTCCAATCCCGGTCTTGGCTCTTTGCGTAGTTTTCGGCCCAGTCCGGGTAAGGGGGGTCGAATGAGTAAGACATCTTGACACGAGGCGGCGTTCGACCGTTCTGACCAAACACAAGAACATCATTCCAGTGTTCGATAGCCAGAGAGATGACTTGTTCTATCATTTTGTAAAGAGTTTTGTTTCGCGGATGTAGATTGTTGATGTATGAGGTGATTCGAACGCCTGTAGCTGTCCCGTCATCAAATTGTACCTCGGAAGGCAGCCATTGAGACCAACAATTCCAGAGATAGCCCAAGCAAGGGTCTTGTCTGTCGTAATAGTCTTGTTGGTCTTCTACACAATCTATCCAACTTGAGCCGAACAAATTATCAAGCTCCGTTTTTCCGCCCCACCAAAAGACATGTGTGTTCCCGAAGGAAAGATCAAGAAATGAAGGGTTCACAAGATCGATGACCTGGCTGTTGTACCATGTTTGGTCTTCTGGCATCTTTGTTTTGCCCGCTTCGAGGCGCAGAGGATCTGTTGCGGCCTTCATCAGAGATCTGATAGAGCCAGGAACGACGGCATCAGATTTGCAAACGCGAGATGCAACATCAAGCACTAGGACATGCTGCTTCTCCTCGTATATGTGCGCTTTATCTTGTAACTCGGCCACGCACCAATCCCATGCTGTGTCGTTGATCAGGGGGTCTTGTGTCGCGTCTGCCTTCCATGATAAGACGACCTCGTCATCAAACACTCCCTGGTACCAGTCTTGCTTGTCCGTGATCTCGTTAATGACTCGCAGAATAGAAATTTCGCGTTGCACTAGTCGTGGACGTTGCTGGAAGTCGTGAAGGCCATGGGAGAAGCGCTTGTCCGCTGGGAGCGTGTATTCGAGAGGCAACTCAATGCCGGGAACTTGAGGCGGGCGGTAGTCGTCGCTATCGTCGGATTCTGACGTAAGCGGGGAATAGTCGCTATCATCGGATTCCGACATCTCAAGAACATGGCAGACTGGCGAATGTACTTGCAAGGCCTGTCAACCAGAATGCTCAGCTATGAGCAGTGGCGGGGTTTGAACAAGATGCCGCACCTTTGAGTGGCGGTATGTGAAAAGGCAAATACGTACCTGGAGGAGACTGGAGATCTTGAAAATTAGGACAGAAAGTTTATTTTTTCAATCAATCTGTCGCAACGAAAGGATTGCTAGCAATGAGATGGGGATTTGTATACAGTCGAATTGATTTCAACACACAAAGGTGCACAGTGTGGAGAAGCTGTTGTTGTTTGGAGAAAAAGAGGTTGCCAAACATTGAGCCATTGCTGTTTGTGCCTGTGAAACTAGACTGCTCCTTCCCTCAGGTATTGTTTCAAGGCGCGAATCTCACAATTTGGAGGAAGGTACGTGTTTTCAGTGTTGGAAGGGACGGTTTGGGTAATGACGAATACAGAATTGTCGCAGAATCTATTTCGTTCTTTCTCAAATCGGCCTAAGAATCTACAAGGAATATCTAAAGCCCTTGTTGTCAATTTCAGTAAGGTCATGCATGCCTGCCTCCACAGCCGCCTTTTCATCAGTCCAGCCCGCAGCATCGCGCCTCTTGTTTTCGCGCCACATGTAGAGGTAGAGCACTGCAATCGATAGCAGTTTCACCACGTATCCAACCAGCATGGCAATGTATGCGCTGTGGTAGCCGGCTGTGAAATAGTCAATAATCGAGATCCAATACAAAAATAGCAAGAAAGTTACTCACGAGCTTCCGAGTCAATAAATGTCTGAGGTCCAATAATGTTGCCAACGCAGTAGCCAGTGAAAAGTACAGCCGAGGTGAGCTGCTTCTTTGTTGATCCGGCAATGTTGGACGACACCATGGTGAGGGACATGGAGAAACCAAGACCCTGGAAGTAGCAAAGCCAAAGAGCTACGAGACGACCCCACTAGTCAAACATGTTAGCCGGTGTTTTCACTGTATGTTGATGACTGATCCTCCCTACCTTGTTGCTACTGGGCAATCCGACGAGCATGGCAGCACCCAAGATACAAATCGTGTTGGCGACAAGCATGGTGATGCACCTCGAGTTGTTGGGCCATTTGGTGCACACAAACCCACCAATAATCAATGCTAGGAACTGGACGGCACCACCGGGGATTTGGAGGTATTGCGTGCCCAGGGTATCGAAACCGAAACTCTTGACAATGAGACTGGTGAAGCTGGTGATGGCGGCATTGGGGACCTGGGCTCCGACGGCCATGACAAAGAGAATCCACGTCTTGGGGTCCTTGAAGCACTGAATGGCTTGCTCCTTTTTGAAGTGGTGGTTCTTGACGCCCTGGCGGTTCTTGGAGACGCGGCCGGTAGCGATGGCGCGCTCCTTTTCGGTAAGGAATTTTGCAGTCGCCGGCGTGTCGGGGAGGATGAGGAAGCTGACCACGCCCCAAGCCGTGCTGATGGCTCCAAAGATGAGGAACACATACATCCAACGCGGAAGACCAGTCGTGATGTGTCCGACAGCGTACCCAATCAGACCACCAAACATGGTGGCAATGCCATTGGTGCAGTAGTATGCCTCTAGTCGTAGAGGTTGTTCTGCAGATGTATACCTGTCATGCATAACTTAGTATGGAAGATGCGATTCCATGTTAGATCAAGTACATACCAGATGGACATGATCCACACAAAAGCCGGGTTGACAGTTGCTTCAGTGAAACCCAGGAGGAAGCGATTGGTAGCAATGCCTGCGAATGATGTGCACTGTGGAGGGAGTCAGCATTCATGGTAGAAAAACCAGCATCTTGGTGTCACTCTTGAGCGGCAATCGGAAGATTGATGCAGCCCAAATTATGATCGAGTTTCGCTTTGCGCCTTAGGGCAATTATAAAAGAAGACGAAAATGAACTCGGACTTACTGCAGGTGTAGTCATGAGGATGATACCCCATAATACTGTAGTGATAGACACAAACTTTCCAATAGGCAGTTTTTGGAGTAAGAATGCTGATGGGAATTGTGAAATCAGATATCCAAAGTAGAAGATCGATCCTAAGCAAGAGTGTAGTGTTAGTATTCGTGGTGGGTGCGGCTCGCAGATTGGCTTCGCTTACCGAGCCAAGAATAATCTTGGCCATGGAGGTTTGTTCCATCTTGTAGGCCGTATACACTAGCAAAGTTCAAGGAGTTCTTGTCCAGGTACTGAAGCATATATGTGACGAAAAGAACGGGCACGACGCGGACGTCAATCTTGCGCAGCACCTTCTTGGCCTCGGACTCGGTGGCTTCCAGCTGTTCCGTGGCCTTGTACGCCTGGTAGGCTTCGTCCAGGTCGCGGTCTGATCCCGAAGTCGTATCCTCGAACGAATCGGTGGGAGCATCCGTCCTGGGTGCTTTTTCGTCAATTATGGCTGCCATGTTGAGCGGCGGTCCAGGTTTGGAGCAAACTAAGCCAAAGGGATAGGAGGCAGAACAAGGGCACACACGGTCAGAAAAGAGATAACGGGGGGAAAGACGACTGTTCAAATATTTCCAGCGACATATAATCTTGACCGACAGGGCTGGAAAGATAGACAAAAGATTCAAGCCCTCGGCCCACTCTTTGATTCAAATGCTACTCCAAAATCTCATCCATCCATGCCAGCCCGTTCGTCAGCATCTATCGAGTTGGGCATATTTTCATGGGTAGGCAGGTCCGCGTTTCGCGGTCGACGGACGGAGAAGAGCTGCCGGCCGAACAGTGCTATTGCGTGCTGCGTGCTTCGCGCGGCGGCGACGTCACTTTTGGGCGTATTACGAGCACAAGACTGGGCCAGCACCGCATTTTCCAACAGCTTTAGGCCCTCTTCTTGTCGGTCTCATTAGCTAAATGATACCGTTAGATCAGTTACAGAAAACTGGCGCCCATTTCTGCCGTGGGCAGCAGGGCTCGGTGTCTCCACGGAATTGGGAAATATTGTGATGGCGACATCGACGGGATTGCTGATGTGATCGATCATCATTGGCTCACTTGCACGTGGAGGAGCTAACGTCGTAGTCGGGAAGACTGGTGCCAAGGGGTGGTCTCTTTTTGGTTTTATTTTATCTCCGTCTAACGCCGCTCTGCGGGGAACAGAAGACAAGAAGCATCAACTGTTCGACACACGCACGGGTCGAGAACACGATCCTACATTGTGTTTGGGCTGGAATCCCAAGACGACCCGATTGGTCATTGCCACTATATGGATTGCTGCATTGGGACGATATTCCCCTGCATTGGTATGCTCGCTCCGCTCTAGTCTTTGAACGAGGCATTCTCGTTTCTCCTCAGGAAGCTACTAGTCAACATATTTTTCGAGATTTATGGGTACTGTCCATGGCTGCGTCAAACTTGCTGATCAATCAGTAATGTCCAAGTGGTATTGAAGTGTATGACATTTCTACCTGTGGGGGACTAACCAAACTCCTATCGCTTTTTAAATACACTCTAATATAGTCTATGTACGGGTATGTTTTCTTCTTCTTCTGTTCCTATTCCCTTCCCGTCGCCTAAGATGAAGCAATCACCTTCTTCAACGTCTCCATGAATTTGAAGACGTCCGAAAATGTACAGTACAGAGGCACCGGCGCGACTCTGATCACGTCCGGCTTGCGCTTGTCGCAGACGATGCCATTCTCCACAAATGACTCCGCAACCCGATCGATCAGACCAGCTCGGAGGAGCACACTGAGCTGCGTTCCCCTCTCCAGCGGGTTTGCCGGTGTGATGATGCGCAGAGCAGGCTCTGCACCATTGTCGCTGGCCACAATCTCGTTGAGCAGGTGCTCAGCATAGGCCGTAATGACCAGGGCCTTGGATCGCAGGGCCTTCATGCTCGTCTGGCCAAACACCGAGAGAGCACCCGACAGCACGGCAAGATCAATGGCCGAGGGGTTCGAGACCTGGAAGCCACCAGCGCCGACGGTGGGGAGGAACTTGTTGTCCATGTTGAAGCGCACCGACTTGTCGCCGCCGTACCAGCCCGTCAGGCGGTGGCGGTAGACGGGCTTGCCGGTCTCGGGGTCGAACTCGACCTTGCCGTGGCGCTCGTGCACAAAGGCGCCGGCAATGGAGCCTGTGCCCGCATTGATGTACTTGTACGTGCACCAGGCGGCAAAGTCGACGTTCCAGTCGTGCAGCGAGAGTTCTACGTTGCCGGCTGCGTGCGCCAGGTCCCATCCGACCACCAGGCCCTTCTCCTGGGCGTACTTGGTTATCCGGGGAATGTCAAAGAGCTGGCCGCTGTAGTACTGGATACCGGGAAGGAGAAGGAGTGCCGTTTCCTCGGCGTGCTCGTCAATGGTAGCCAGGATCTTCTCCGTGGAGATGTAAAAGTTCTCATCTGGCTGGATCTGCACCATGGACTTGGCCGGGTCAAGACCATGCCACTGTATTTGCGATTCAATGGCGTACTTTTATTCATTAGCTGTTGCTTCTACATCGAGCATCGAGATACTTACATGGTCAGAAGGAAAGGGCTTCCACTCGAGGATGATCTTGTGCTTCTTTTCTGTTGGCTTGTAAAAACTGGCCATGAGCATGTGAAGGTTGGCCGTGAGAGTGTTCATGATGACAATTTCACTGGGAGAAGCACCGACAATGTCGGCAGACTTCTTGGCGCAGTCCTCGGCCATGTCTTGCCAGCAGACAAGAGGCGAGTTGCTCATGCTATTGAAGTGGCCGTGCACGCCGATAGATCCCCATGTCTCCAGCTGTGCCTCGAGGTATTTTCTAACTGCTTTCGGCTGGCAACCTAGCGAGTTACCGCAAAAGTAAATGCCGGGAGCATCAGCGTCACTTGCGCTGTGTCCGTTTGTGTGGCCATTGGTTCCATTGCTAGTGCCATTGAGAACTTTTGAGACGCCTGTATTTTTGTCAATAAGTGCTGGTTTTGCTGTCACGATGAGGGAAACGGACCTGGTATCGTGCCGTCTAGGGCAGTCTTCTTCAATGATGCCTTGGTCGGAATGATGAACTCATCCCGGAACCGACTGAGCTCGTCTTGAGCATCCATCTGAGCGGCATACTCGGCAGAGACTGCATTGCTGGGGAATTGCGGCTTCTTGCCGGCCCGAAGGGCATCAACAAACGAAGTGAAGGACATGATTGCTTAATGCTCGTATGTTGTAAGTCGTACGAGAGAGTTTTGCTGATCTGTTGACTGTAGCGATCCGAAAGAGAACCCTTCTCTTTCACTATATAGACGTCCCGGCTGAATATTTCAAAACAGTATATCCACTTGAAAAAGACGCTATCGTGCCGCGCCGCCACCGATACTAGGAGCTTGCCTCTTCATCCGAACATCCGAAGCGACATGGTCTTCTCATTATTGCCTTGTTCTGATTTCTTGATGATGGCAATAGCAGTCATCAATGGTTGCTGCTCATATCGCAAAGATTTGAAGTTGCGATCGTAATTTGGACCTGGTGGTCTCGATTGCGGCTTGGCATCGAAGCGCATACTATGAAGGTTCAGGCGGCCCTAGTAAAAATGCGCACTCAATCACAATCGTTAAACAGGCAAGCTGCACTTAGTTTGCGCAATCAAATTTCTCATTGACACGATTATACTCATTTTCTGATGGGAATTTATTATTGCGTTGTGCAGGATGGCAGTTAATCAATTGACTCGTCAATTCTGTCGACTTTCGAGTCTGAGGTGAAGCCAAGAATTGCATACGCCACAACTTGGAGCCTCCAAATGCCGAAATGAGGACAGGACGAAAAATCTGCAATGCACATCTCATACACTGGTTTCGAGCACGAGAGAAACACGGGCCCTGTACCAAATGCATCATGGTATCAATTGATTTATTCCCGGGAATGCCGTTGCTCGTTGCGCATCAAAATAGCCTCCGCGACCGCAACTTGGCGCTGCTTCCGAGATCCGCCTTCCGAGCTTGCTCAGGCCTCTGACAGCATCGGACCCGGGACCGCAATCAACACGGAGCACAAACGACGGAAAACAGGGAATTGCACTGATGCCGTTTATGGCTCACTCTTTCATATCCTACATGTCAGAAAGGCTGGCGAAAAGTGGATGGTCGTTTCGGTTTACAGGTGCATCGTACGTTTCCTATTCACACTCACCGCATAGTTTCAATCTATAATTCCATCCTTTGGGCCATCTTGCTTGCCACAACCAACAGCTCAAGTCTTGAGCACAATCGCATTCTCGAAACAGTTCGGATTCCAACCTCATCCTCAAAATATTGTGTCATCTGCCAAACTGGTCTTTTCACCGACAATTGACATTATACCCCAAAACACTATTCACCATGCCGGCCTTGATAGAAACTTGCGTTCCTGCTACAAGCACACAGGAGACTATATCGAGAAAATACGATGTTACACAAAACGGGTTCCTGCCCAGCTCCGCACCTTTGAGGAGGTTAACAGACCCTTATTATGCTCTGTGGGAATTATTGGCAGAGAAGCTTCCCGAGCTTTTGGAAAGAAAATTGCTCCGATATATCGTGGATAGCAGCCAAGTTCTTTCGACAGACAGGCTACAATCGGAAGAAGAGTGGCGACGAGCCTACGTGGTACTGGTTTTCCTGGCACATGGATATATCTGGGGCGGTGATAGGCCTTCCGAGGTATTTTGCACACCCGCGATGAACGCACACAAGTCCAATTACTGACAGTCCATAGGTGCTCCCACCACAAATTACAGTACCGTTGTTGAAGTTGGCTGAGCATTTTGATCTTCCGCCGTGTGCTACCTACGCCGGTCTGGTGCTTTGGAATTTCGAGACCCTCAACAATGACAGCGACTTTAGTGACCCCGACAACCTGCGTGCCATCAATACCTTTACCGGCACCGAGAGCGAATCTTGGTTCTACATGATCTCGGTCGCACTCGAGGCCCAGTCGGCGTGGGTGATGCCGCTCATGGTGGATGCCATTGAAGCCACACACAGCCGCGATTACGCCAAGATGAAAAAGGGCCTGGAGCAAATCATCATCGCCATCAAGAAGATGGATGAGCTCCTGAAGCGCATGTACGAGAAGTGCGACCCGGCCCTCTTCTACGACAAGATTCGCCCGTTCCTGGCAGGCAGTGCAAACATGGAAGCCGCAGGATTGCCCAACGGAGTCTTTTACGACGAGGGTGACGGCAAGGGATCGTGGCGCAAGCTCATGGGCGGAAGCAACGGTCAGAGTTCACTCATCCAATTCTTCGACGTTGTCCTTGGCGTCGAGCACACTGGCGGCGCGGACAAGGCATCCGTGCCCAAGGTCTGTCCCGTGTCCGGTATGGCGACCGAGGAGAGCACATCGGGATGTCCCGTGTCGGCAGGAAAGGAGAAGAACATGGGCTACCACGAAAAGGTACGCGCCTACATGCCGGAGCCACACAGGCGGTTCCTGCGGAGCCTGGCACGGATGGGCAGCCTGCAGGCCTTTGCCTCGACGCCGCAGCCCGACGCCGAGTTCGAGCAGGTCAAGGAGCTGTACCAGCTTGCGTGCAAGACCATGGGCGACTTTCGGTGCACGCACATTCAGGTGGTCACCAAGTACATCATCATCCAAGCGCGGAAGCAGCCCGTCGGTGAGACGCTCAACTTGGCAAAGGCTTCCTCGGCGTCGGACGGATCGGATCTGAAGGGTACTGGCGGTACCTCCCTGGCTGCCTTCCTTAAACAATCACGCGACGAGAGCTACGAAGCCGGGCGCGTGCCTGATCAGCCTGCGCCAGGGGTATCGAGCGAATATGCGGTCATGTAAAATCTTCTTGTCTTTTTTTGCCTTTTGTTCTTGGGATACCATTGCGATTTGTCAGATAGATCTGCCCTTGGCTGCGCATTTCTTACATGAAGCGTGGGTAGAATCGGCGTTCATGGGTTGTGCTTATTGTACATAGTGGTGCATCATATTACACAGGGGGTTGGCTATTGCCGGTTTAGGCGAGACAATGGCTGCCATCCAATCAATACTTTTTGGTACGACATCGATATATGATCGGATCGTTTTACACGTGTACGTCATTTGGGATTGGACTTTGTGCGACTTGAGCTCAATTCACCAATGAATGTGCACCTTGATGACTCCGACGATATCCAGCATGTTGGGTGTGGGGAGGGGAGCGACTTGATTTTTTTTTTTCTTCGTCGCTGAAAATCTCTTGACTCGGGTTCTTGGCCTGGGCGTTGTAGTACTTGGCAGTGAGTGGGCAGTGGGCAGTGGGCACAGACTTGGGACTCAAGGTCGCCATTGGTACAATATTTAGCGTCGAGCATCCGTCTTCCGAAGTTCCGATGCTCGCAGCGGACCTAGAACCCACCCACAATCAATCAGATCAACTACGTACAAACCCGTGTGCGTTGTGTGTAAATGACGCGCACCCCGAGCCCTCGACGGAAGGGATTGTTGACTCTCTTCAGTGCCGCCCAGTCGCTGGAGGTGGCGGAAGACAGTAAAGAAAAAGGCAACAGCCGCCTACGACAGCAGCTGGACCAGAACCAGAAGAACATGGACCAATCTCCGCGCGAGCCACAATATGTGCGGGTGAGGGTTGCCAATGCCTGCGATTCCTGCAAGATCCGAAAAGGTACGTTGAGCGCAAGAGAGAGAGAAGAAAATGAACCATCCATACAGACTGGCAACCAGCCAGCCTTGGGATACTACACACCCAGAGCCAGGGAGGGAGACAGAAATTGTTTGCAGCTCCAACCACCATACATGAGCCCACCCCAATAAGAAAAAAAAAAAGTTCCGAAACGCCAGTCAACGACGGGAAGAAACAAAAAATCGAACCATTGATGCTAACAAATTCACCAGTCAAATGCGACGGGAAATTGCCCTGCAGCTATTGTACCCGGCACAAAAGGGCGCAAACGTGCCATTTTACCCCCCAGAAGCGGCGGCGGTTGAACTCTGTGCCCTCCCCGGCATCCGACCAGGAACACCAGCCGAAACGACTGCAGCAGCAGCAGCAACATCATTCACATCACAATGACAATGATACCACCACAGCGCCGTCCAGTTCCGCACATTCATCCGCTCCGCCTGATGCTGCCGCAGCCAATCCCTATCATCCCGCGTCATCCTCAACGCAGTCCCGCGTCGTCGCTACCATTACTCCCGCGCCCACCACGGTCGGCTCGGCGGGATCAGCCCTACGCGACTCATCCGTCGAGGAGGAAGCAGAAGTGCCCCGAGATGCGCGGCTCTTGTACGACGCACAGGGGAAGCTGAGTAAGCATCCACCACTGCCGCACCAATGATTCCGTTTCCGGTCGAGTATTGTTGACATGCCTTTATTATTATAGTCTTTATTGGTGACTGCGCCCCGCTTTCTTTCTTTCAGACTGTGAGGCAATTGGTCCTTTCTCGGATCGACCCCCATGCCTTTGCACACCACACTGGTCGGGTACCCGTGCTGCAAAACGTGCCACCAAGCCACGCTGTCTCGTCGGGCCGTCAAGAGCCATATGTTGATACTGATACGGTTCATTCTATTGTCAACAAGTATCTTGCCGTGGTAGGTACTCCTGGTCTTTGGTCGGACAGACAGGGAGAAGTCGACTGACTGACACAATTGTATGATCAGACCTCGGGTCTAGTCGACCTATTCGGCAGCGCAAGTCTGGTGGATGACATATCGACCTGGTCGGACCACAAAGGCCATGATGTGCATGCTGCCGTCAATTATCTTGTCTTGGCCATTGGGCTTCAATCCGTCGATGACTCTTTGGCATCAAGCTATTTTGAGCATGCCAAGGTCCTGGCGCTGGCCACTCTCGGAAGTGAGCTGAGCGTCGGAACCGTGCAAGCCTTTACACTCATCACCGTTTACATGCTGAGAGCTTGCCAAATCACTGGGGCCTTCCTATTCTTTGGTAGGTTGCACCTCAAAGTGGCCGGTAGCCTTCTGCTGACTGATTCTTCAGGTATCGCCGTCCGAGCTGTTTATTCCATCGGTGCCCATCGAACAGAGGTTAACTCGAGGTTTGGGCATGACATTCGAAGACACCGGTAATTGCGACCCCATGCAATCATAGAGTGCGCAGAAACTGATTGATATCCGCAGAGATCGGCTATGGAAAAGTGTCAGAATCATCGACTTGTTTCTCAGTATCTCCATGGGACGTCCTCCTGCTACATCGGATGTTGACTGCACGGTACCCTACCGTGAATTGGATAGTGAAGGCCATGAGATCTTTGACCTTTTGGATTCATCTGTTCAGGTGCTGCTAATTATAGAAACCATCGTCTTGGAGGTCTTTTCTCGGAAGAAAATCTCCTTGCAACTGACCGAAGGCATCTCCCGACAACTACGCAAGTGGTCCAACAGGTGGCTTGCTGAGCTCAAACGTATCGTCGGCACGCCTCCTACCCAAGAGGATGAGGCTAAAATCGTTGGCGCTTGCCATGTTTTATGCTCATATTACTATGCTGTCATGCTCGTGTCTCGACCATTTCTGATGTACGAAATGTGTAAGCGATTACCAGAGAGCCCTTCCAAATTCGAGGCTGCCGTCCGTGATAGCGGTAGCTCTGGTCGCTCAAAACTGGCCAATGCATCCATTGACGCAGGTAGTCTGATGATTGAGTCGGTGGCGGATCTGCTTCAGATTGGCGTTCTCGATGGATGCATGCCTTTAATTGTGTGAGTGCACTCATTATTCCATGAACCATACTTTCGCCTGCTAACTGCCGCAGATCATGGCTATTTGCTGCCTCGCTAGTAGTAGGCGTCGGCCTTCTTGGTGACTTTGGCCGCATTCTGGACAAGGATGTGCGCATGTCCATTGCCGCGCTGGAGCATTTTGCCAAACATGATGCACACGCTCTACAGTACTCCTTGATCATCAAGTCTTTACATATTAGCGCAACAGAATACCTCGAACGAAAAGAACGATATGAGAGACTACAGATTTCTGAGAGTTCTTCCCAACTGTTCGGGTTGACACCAAGACAACCGCGCGAGCCATCAAAAGCGACGCCTCGGCCAAGTCAGGACAACAATTTCCACTCTCCAGCTGCAAATCACAACACTGTTGCTTCGAGCGAGGGCGCCGACACTGTCCGCGATCTCAGTTCGACATTCTTTGAGGATCTGGATCCGTCCATCTTTCCATTCATACACTCTTCGTCACATACGCCAGAACTTCCTGTGACCAATAGCATGGGGCAAAACCAAGATCAAGTATTTGGCGCGCTCAACCTATTCCCGTTGCTAGAGGAAGGCGGGCATATTGACTTGGCACACTACATGTGATGGCCGGGTCTGTGGTGAGCACTATGTTTAGGTATCATGTGTGAAATATGCCGCAGGTCACGACCAATACTCTGAAGTCTTAGCTGCATAAGATTTTAGGATAGCCCGGAATCAACCAGGAGTCAAGACAAGACAGCAGTAAACTTTCTGAGGCATAGAAACGACACCATGCGTTCTGCGCCAGCCTCATCATCATTTATCATGACTATGCACATATTTTCAGCCTCCAACTCGAGATGAAGGATCGTTTTGGGAGGATATAGAGGCTGGCTGTGCCCATACAAGCGTCATGGAAGAGTTGGACTGCGAATCAGGCCAAGCCGGGCGCTTGGCTGCAATTATCCTTTATGGAAAAGAGTCACCAGCTCAAATCCTGTGCTCTGGAGTCAGAGGCAGAGACAACCAAATCTACGGATATAGATTGATCCACAAGCAGTTTCAGACTGTTTGGCCTTGATCAATCAAATGTAGATGCCAAATGGATGGCAATGACCGTCCGCTTGACAATTATTCGAAGCGCTTCGAGCTGTAACTCGGCCAATGGTATCAGGCAACCAGGAGTTATGAATCTAGAAGCCCAGCTTATAAACGTTATGAGCCGATCAAAGTAGACTCATGTAGTCTTGCTTTGCGCAAGTTGAACCTTGTAGATTGAAATATCAATGTACCGGCAAATCTAAAGAACTAGATGCGCCATCCTCCAAAATGAATCCTTTCTAGCGCCAGGTATTTCTCTAGCCATTCACCATAACGTGCTTTCTCGTCGCCGAGCTAGCGGCCTCTATCACCGATGACCCCAAGTGCCACCAACAGCTCTCCAAACGCCTCGCACACCCTTTGCGATTTCATAACGTCCATCATACAATGGGTACACGACAACGGCAAAAAAGGCAAAGAATTGCCAAAAGATGGCAACCGCAGTCCAGCTAGAGAAGAACGTCTTTGTGAAGATGTAGTCTCTATACAGTGGCATGGGCCACAGCACAAACGTGACGAGCACGATAAAGACGAAGGCAATCCAAGCGATGCGTTGCCATCGGTGTAGCTCACGCAGTGTTTCCTGGTCAAATGGGTGCTGAATATCGTCTAGACTGACTTGAGTGGACGATGCAGAACCAGCATGTTTCTCAGCAGTACGAGACAAGGGCGCTTCCGTGTTCGAGTTCAGCTTGGCATCTGGAGTGTCTGCCCCGGCCACACCAAGGACCTTTGAAGTGCTCGGGGACCTCGTATCTTCTGCGTTCTTTTCGTCCGTCAGCGAGGGGGTTGACTCGGGTGTTGAGGTGTGGATCTGTGCCTCCTCGGCGAGCTCGATGCGCAAGAACTCGCGCCAGTCAAATTTGTATGGGCCGTACTGCGAGATCAGAACCGAGTATAGAGCAGGTGAAAAGAACGACCCAATGGCGCCATAGAGAGCCGGGAGACTGGCCTCCGTAGTGGTCATGTTGACTACGCCATACAGTGCCTTTGCACTGCCGAGCCATATTCCAAGCCCGGTGAGGAATCCAAGAATCGGAGACACTACTGCTGCAAGTCGCGTCTGGCCAGACCACAAGAGCGTCAATGCCAGTGGGATGATTCCGGGGCAGGCAATGACGGGTCGGAAATAGCCGATCCAGGTCATGTCCGCGCCTCCGTAATTGAGCGCCAGGGCCACGGCCGTGATGAAGATGGCGTGAATAACCACTGCGATATGGCTGACCTTGACAAGGCGCTTGTCCTGGTGAGTCAAAACATGTTAGCTTGTCCGTCTTCTGATCGTGTAGAAGATTCCTTTCAGTGCTCGAGCTCTAGCCCACAGATTTAAAGGTGTTTCCCAGGACAAAGTTTGGGACCGGGAAACCAATTATACACAACATATTTATCAAGGAGGGTGCAAAAAAAGGAAAGAAAAGCACTGCAGGTTTAGTACTTACAGAAGCCTTGGGATTCCAATAAGTCTTGTAAATGTCAAAGGAAAGAATGCTGCTGACTGCAATCATGGACGAGGACACAGTACTGGTCAGTGCCATGAACAACAAAACAAAAAACGCCACGATGCCCTTGTCGCCGATGAGAGCCTTGACCGTGTATGGCATGACGAAGCCGGCATTGACCTGCGCCGAGGTGAACTCTCCGGGATACGTCGGGAAGATCGGCGTGTTGTGAATTGCTCGCGCTGTCAACCCAATCACCGTGCCCAGTCCCCATGGAATACCGAAAATCGCCACGGCTGCAATGTTATAGCCTGGGACGGTGGCGTTGACTTCGGTCGCAAACGACTTTTGCCAGAATGCCGTATCCTGAATACTCTCGTCAGCGAGTCTTTGGGTGTATCAAGCGTCCAGGGATTCTCACCATCACGACAAGAGCCAGGTTGCCAAACTTGAGAATCAGACCCCAGATGATGGCATCGCGCGACTTCATTGTCAGAAGCGAACCCTGGTAGTTGCCAGAGATGTAGTTTTCCGACGCCTGTCTGCATGTTAGTGTCTTGTTCGTCTTATCGCTGCATCATGTTCCCGACTCACCGTCGCCATGACCTTGTCGTATAATCCGTACAGTCCACCCACTGCATCATGTGTCAAGATGCTGAGGGTAAAGTATATGATGAGAACCAAGGCCACGAGGGTGTGAAGGTAGTCGGTCAGGAATGTTGCCTTGAGACCACCAACGGCAGTGTACAGGACCACTGCAATGAGTTGTCAGTCACGACATCTGCATGAGTCTGGGAATGGCACGTACCACCGAGGGGAATGAGGATAGTCGCCGCTACAAAGTGCATCCCAGAGACACCATAGATGAGCTGGGAACCAGTCAAGATCATGGATGCACATCCAAAAACATTATTCACCAGATTGAGCACGATGAAGACAATGTGCCCGACCTTGATTGTAAGTATGAGTTAGCAAAGCTTGCCAGCTTGATCAATATTGTTGCTTCGTACCTTGCCGTAACGCATTCGTATAATCTCCAAAGATGTGTGCGCATATGGCACTCTGATCTTGGCCAACACGCCCAAAGCTGCCATAAGTGCAATCTGAAAGCAGAGCCCAGATCCCCACCACTGATAAAAGGTCAGTCCCAGAGATCTTTGAATTTCTCCGTGAGAGTCTTCTTACCAGTGGTACAGCCAGACCATAGCGGTAACACATGGCGGCCGAAAAGACCGTCTCATTGATCCACATCCACGACGAAAAGACGGCCGAGGCCGTGAGCCCGGCGCCGACCGACCGGTTGGCGACCATGAACATTTCCGATGTGCCAGAGTCCTCGGACAAGTAGGCCTTTTGTATCTTGATGGCGACGAGAATGACGGCGCAAAAGAGCACGCCCAGGCCAATGAGCAGCCCATAGGCCGTGCCCTGAGGGACGAGCTCCAGTCCGGATACGCTGACCATGGTGGTGAGCTGGTCTTGCAAAATGGTGGCTTGGTTTTAGAGAGCTAAGCTTTCACCAAGATTCACCACGGACTGGGCATTGCAAATTCTTTATTGAAATAATCGATTGCGGGATCATAATCCAACGGGTACCCTCACGAAGAACCCCCCTGCCGGGTCCCCGGTACACTCCTCCCGACAACCCCCCATGTCCACGGCGGGTGCGAAGTCGGGATCAAGTGCGATAAGCCAGTACAGTTGACGAATAAAGAGTCACGTCACGCCGTATAGGACCCGTATTGCGCAAGGTCAGCCATCGAGTATAACTGCGGTAGACTGGGCCCCCGGCCGGGGGGGACGGTCTGCTTGGTCCGGCTTCTGGGATGGGGGTCAATGGCGTGCTATAGCTTTGATATGGCGAAGCTTTTACGGTGGGGCAGAGTATCGCAACCCAATCATGAGCACATGTATAGGTCAGTTTTCTTGCATACGAGTATTGTGTGTTCCGAAAGAAGCGATGGGGCTGCAGGTCTGGGAATGACGTGGGTTTAACCTGCGGGTCGTTTGATTGATATATTGTTCCAATGTTGCGCTCAGAGTTCTGCTGCTTTGAAATCGGTCGGCTATACTGCTGTTCAGCGCGAGTATTTTCTCTTCCAATTATATTGACTAAGGGCTGCCTAATCGATATAAACTCGCAATGGCAGAAAATGCGGCAAAAAGCAACGGTGACGGTGCTCCCGTCAAGAAGCAAATGATTCTGAATGCCTTTGTCATGAATGCACCTGGTCACTTGGCACCAGGGCAATGGCGACACCCACAGAACAAGACCAGTCAATACAAAAAGCTCTCCTTCTGGGTAGAGCTTGCGCAGCTTCTCGACAAGGCCAACTTTCACGCCATGTTTATCGCCGACACGCTGGGCCCGTACGATGTGTACAAGGGCCCTGCCAATGTCGTCCCGTCGCTGGCGTCGGGGGCGCAGTTTCCGGTCAATGACCCTCTGTACCTTGTGCCGGCCATGGCCGCAGCCACCAAGAACCTCGTGTTTGGCGTCACGGCGAGTCTTACGTATGAGAAGCCGTACGCGTTGGCGCGAAGGCTATCTACCGTGGATCATCTCAGCGACGGGCGCCTGGCATGGAACATTGTCACGTCGTACCTGGACAGCGCGGCGCGCAATCATGGGCTAAAGGAGCAGATTCCCCACGATGAGCGATATGCCATTGCCCACGAGTACATGGAAGTCTTGTACAAGCTGTGGGAAGGTAGTTTTAGAGATGACGCCGTCATTGAGGACAGAGAGCGGGGTGTCTACATTGCCGAATACGCCGTACGGCAGATACACCACAAGGGAAAATACTTTGATGTTCCAGGTCCGCACTTTTGTGAGCCTTCGCCACAGCGGACTCCATTCCTCTTCCAGGCAGGCGTGTCGGAAGCAGGCAACAACTTTGGCGGCAAGCATGGCGAAGCTATCTTTATCGGCGGCCAGACATACGAGACCGTACAAAAGACGGTCGCGAGCATCCGGGACGTGGCCAAGCGAGAAGACCGCGATCCCAACCACATCAAGGTGGTCCTGGGGATCCAGGTCATTGTGGCCGCGACAGACGAGGAGGCCTATGCAAAGCGCGATGAGCACCTCCAGTACGCCGACCGCGAGGGCGCCCTGGCGCTGTTTGGCGGGTGGACCGGCGTCGACCTATCGGGCTACTCGGACGACGAGGACTTTCGCGTAATCGACTCGCCGCGGATCCAGTCCATTGTGCGTCGCTGGGCCGCGACGGTCCCGGGTACGGACAATCTGCCTTGGACCAAGCAGCGCATTGTCGAGTACCTCAGCGTCGGCGGCTTGCAGGCCAAGGTCATTGGTAGTCCCCAGACGGTAGCGGATGAGCTCGAGAAGTGGATCGAGTTCTCCGATGTGGACGGCTTCAACCTCGCACATATTACCAATCCTGGAACCTTTGAAGACATTATTGAGTTTCTGATTCCCGAGCTACAGCGCCGCGGTGTCTTTAGGACAAGTGTGGAAAAGGAGGGCGCGACTGCGAGAGAGGCCTACATTGGAACAAAGAGGTTGCCGGAAGATCATCCGGGGAGTCAGTTCAAGTGGCGAGCTGGTGAAAAAATTCCCAAGTATCAAGAGCAAGGACAGGCGGAAACGGAGGTTGATGCCTCGCATTAGAGTCCATTTTCAATTTCAAAAGACATGTACTTGAACTGTTGCACGGAAGAATGAGTAGTTGATATGATGCTTCCCATTGAAACGTAGTTAGCTCAACGTGTAAGGTTTGGAAATGTCCAACAACCTTGAACACGAAATCAATAATGATTGATCGCGCTTGGTACACATGCTGTCATCAATTCTACACGATCGTCGTTGTGCCGCCTGATCCCGACTACGAAACTAAAGATGAGCTTTTTACGTCACATTGGGCTCTCGCTATTATGTCCAAGTACAAGTTCGAGCGAGTCTCAGAGCTAGGTCTCTTCGAGGCATCGAGTTGATGTTGATCAGAAAGAAGACAAAGAAGCAAGCACGGGCTTCTCCGGGCCTGAGACTCGAATGCATTGTCCAAGACCGGCTTCTGGTTTGTTGGATCATGTTCCTTGTCTCTTGGTCCAAGAAATCGACCTCGACATCAGTGTCCACCCTGGCTGGTGAGCAAACTTGCCGCGTCAGGCCCAACACATTCCCTTGCATCGATCAAGTGCATGTTACCCTTGCCAATATTCACAGTGTGCTAAGCACGAGCTTGTCCGAGCCACCGTCCCGGCAATCCAGTTCAGACGCCCGGGCCGACTTCCAGATTCCGGGCATGGAAACATGGAGAAAAAGCAATACTGAGCCATGTTTGCTTTCTTGATTTTTCTACAGCTTGTTCATCTAGGGGCCTGGGCTGGCCGAGGCTGCAACTAAAGGATATGCCGGTACATTTCAAGAACAAAAGTTTGCTGTTTTGTAATCATATCAATTTATACCAGTGCTGGAATTCATGTTGCATTTTCTGTTTAATCTATTAGGTAAATGATCAAGTAAGACTATGGAAGCCAGCAATTATCTACAACGAATTATGGAGTCCTGGGAGGGGAGTTGAGATAGTGTCGCAACACATCATGCACAACTTCATAGAGCTTAACCCTGCGAGAGAGGACGCTGTCCGTTCTCTCGTTGGACAAGTCCTCTTCATATTTCTCCGCCACATTATCCGAGATGAGGTGCAAGTAACCAAAGCGAATCCCATTACGCTTTGCCGCCAAAGCCATCATGCCAATCTCGGGGTCGACAAAGTCCGCGTCGCTCGGCAGAGAAGCCAGCCAGTCCTTGGTCTCGTGCAGGACGCTGCTCAGGGTCAAGTGCGTGCCGACAATGGTGGCGGCCTGCCCTGCCGCCGCGACAGACTCGGCGAGCATATTGTCCCACTCGACGATCCGTCCGTGTACGTACGAGCGACTCCCCGTGGCCAGCCAGCTGTTGGGCCGGACGCCCTTTTTGATACCACCCAGTTTTCCCTGGTAAATCACCTCGCGAGCGCCACGTTGCGAGGCGAGGTAATGAACTACTTCGCCGCCGAGGTCTCCCCAGTAACAGAAACGGCATCCGAGAAACGCCACCTGACGCTGGCCAAACGATTGGATTGCCCAGTCGAATGCGCCGGACGACGTCCACGTGAGGGGCCCAGTCAAGCGCTCCATGCGGTCGATATGACCGAGCACTACAGTGTCGATATTCTTGGGAAAGTCTCGAAGATTGGTCGAATGCAGTGCGTGGCGGATCTCTGGAATTGTAGACCGCTGATAGAATACTTTGGACGGTGGAGTAAGGACATCTCCAAGTCGCTGGCGAATGCCCAGATATGTCGAGATAAGCTCGGCATAGTGTTCAATGTGATCCTGTCCCGGGAAGCACTCAATGTAGAGGTGATTGTCAATGACCTGGGCCGCGGGCCGCTGCCAGTTGAAGGGTTTGCCCTTTTTCTCGCCATCAAAGATGATTGACGGAGGTGATCGATTGTAAAGTCCAATCACTGTGATTCCGTCATAGACTCTTTCGAGGATTGCTTGGTGGACTTTGATCTCGAGATACCTGGGCAAAGAGTTGCCCATGGTATGATTGTCTACACGGGCTACGCAGCGAGGAGAAGACATGTTGTTGATTGTTTGTGGATACTGGGTTTGTCGAGTTCCTTCATCTTGACTTTCAAGTGGAAGTCGCAGCTTTTTATCCTCATCATCGTCATAACACGACGGACTATTCAGTTTCTCGTTGTACAACCCAGTATTGTCGCCAGTCTCGATACATGAGGTGTTGTGCCTTTGTTGTCGGGGCTCGTAATCCATGTTGTGTTTTTTCTGCTTAACAATGCATTGAAGGCTTTCAAACAATACCATTATTCTGAGGAACAAAGAAATGTGTTCGTAGTTTAAGAAAAAGTTATCATTCGAGGCTGAGATTCCAGTGCGATAGCAAACAAATTTTGGTCATCTTTGAAGCATGGTACTTTCGTCAGCACTAGAGTTATTCATCGCGGAAAGAGCGAATGGTCCATTCACTTGGGGAACTAATCAATGTGGTCTATACAATGAATCACTTTGATCGACATTTCATAGAGCTACAACTTGGCAGGAGAGGGAAACAACAATGCAACCGACTTTCTGCTTCCCGAGCGCGGTTAACCGAATGGTCTCGGATAGGTCAAGTCGTCACTCAAAGGCGACGCCATGAGCAAGCACAGGGATTTGAAGCCGCGTTACCAACGAGTTGCTGACATTCAGAAGCAATATACGTTTTGAAATGGATCGTTGGCATGGCTGATAGCCTCATCACTCAGATCCGTCCCGCCAGTCTGACCTCAGCAGGTGGACCAATCGGGGCTGTGTCCGTTAATCCGGTAACAGAGGACCAACTGGACGGAACTTTTGGCAGTAACATCTCCCAAATGTGATTCCAACCAATTTTGTCACGTCAATCTATTGTGGATAAGACTGAACAATGGCTTGTAAAAAGAGGAGTCTTTTGTGATTCACAACGAATTGTGAACAAACAATGCCTTGGTACACTAATACACTAGTCTTCGTTGTGGCTATTCCGCTACCTATTAAGACAGATCTGCATAACAGAAGGTCTAGAGCATACGGGTATATAAGGAATGACTTGAACAACTCCGAGTTTCTGGATTATCCCATACTATATCTCAGATTATTAATGATCAAACAACACTTCTGACAAAGTTCCAGCACAAAGACATACAGAATGCATACCATGATTCAACTCAATGGAGACGCAGTCTCCTATATCCGAACAATATGGCTCTTCACCTACAGCGACATGAAGACCATCATCTTTCCCCAAAGCATACTCGGAACCATCTTGGCATCTGCGGCATGTCTCTTTCAAGAGAGCGTAGTAGCTCATGACGCTTGGGATCTCTTCCTCTACCGCTACCCCCTCGCTCTATTCTGGACGTGGTCCTTCCTGATCCCCTTCAACATCTTCAACCAGTCGAGCGAAGACGCCATTGTCGAGGACCGCATTAACAAGCCCTGGCGCCCTCTGCCGGCGGGCCGACTCGACAGGCGCCGAGCGAGGATCATGATGCTGGTGCACTATTTCATCGCCATCGGCATCAGCACCATGATTGGTGGGCTTCGCCAGGGTCTCCTCACCATTGCTCTCGGCATCTGGTACAATGCCCTCGGTGGTGCCGACGACGGTTTCATTGTGCGCAACTTTATCAATGCCGCCGGGTACCTCTCGTTTGGGTCTGGGGCCATGGAGGTTGCGCTGGGCGAGCCGCTCGCCTTGAATAGGGCCTTGCTCACGTGGATGGCCATTCTGGCCGCCGTCATCTTTTCCACGGTTCAGCTGCAGGATATCTTTGATGTTGAAGGCGATGCCTCCCGCGGCCGAAGGACCATGCCGCTCGTGATTGGAGACGCGGCGACGAGATGGTGCTCTGCGCTCATGGTCCTCATCTCTTGTGTAATGTGCCCTGCTTACTGGTCGTTGGACTGGTCTGGGTTCGTTCTCCCCGTCTTCCTGGGAGTCACCATTGCTGTCAGAACATTGACGTACCGTGACCCGGGATCGGACAAGAGGACCTTTTTGATGTGGAATGGGTGGTTGGTATTGATTTACACTCTGCCTTTGGTGAGGTACCACGCCACTGGGTGCTTGGTTGAACATGGTCACGGACTGTGAGGAAAACTGGTCTTAATTTGGTAAAGTATTTTGGTGTTAGGAAAAACATGCTGATTAATTAGCGGGATCCTCTGCATGTGAGAGATACAGAATACCAGGAAAGATAGAGGGAGTAGACCAGATATTTAGAATGAATCCATATCAGTGTAGACACCTAATCTTAGAAATTCTGCCATCAAGATGTAATCATGCTGTGATCCGCGCAATAATCTCTATTGCTGGCACTCTGATCGTGGTAAAAATCATCGTTATGGGTAATGTCAACCCAATGCACATGGAAAAACACAATTCGATTGTCCAAAAGCGTTTGTGACAAGGAGATTCTCATCAAGACAAAGCGTGCGACCTCAGAACTTTGTTTCATTGTATCATGGAAGCTAAAGCAATGACTACCCAGTGTGTTTCTGCCTTTTCGTTTTTGAGCGGCGTCCAGTGCGTATTGAAAACCTCGTCACCTCGGAACTTTGCGCTGCGTCGTGTTTGCAGCCGCAGCTCCACACTAATTGGGCTACCGGCACGAATCGCGCTGCGGACTCTACTTCGGTAGTCTGTCTCCTTGCTGATCATGTTTTGTTTAAAGAATCGGAAAACGTCCTGTCCAGCGACCAAGCCCGTGTTATTGACCGGGTTCAAGGCCTCCACAACGCCCTCAGAATAGTAGGCTATCATAAAAGTATTGGCCTGGACCACAATGTATTTGGAGTAAGCCGTGTAAAACTCCTTCATTTGTACATCGAGATTTTGGCCTTCCATGCGGTTTAGAACATCTTGTTCCATACCCGGGGGACCGGCTGATACTTTGGCTTGATCAACTCGGACGCCAAGTGCTTTGAGGAATGCCTTTCGCGTAGAAGCCGGCGACTTGTGGTTATGTGGCGACTGGATGGACGAGGTTTCAGGGTCATCCATATCACCCGGAGTGGGCGACGATAAGACCCTCATGATGTCGGCATTGTTGTGTATAGTTGTCGAGCAATTGACTTGTCCGCCGATGTAGAACGAGAGCTTCCCGTTTGCGTCATACAATGGTGCTGCATTGTAATTAGTCGAAAAGCGAGCATAATTAGTAAGTAATGACCCTTACCAACATATAGCAAATTCCAGAATGGATCGCCATTTTTCTTGTAGTTTAATATCAACTCTACCGATTCACGACGATCTGCGATACCTTGCTTGAGCCGCTCGATTGGTGTTCGATCTGTCTGAAGACCCTGAAGGAATCTGCAGTTTCGGGGAATGATTTCAGGCCGACTGTAGCCAGTCACTTTGACAAATCCATCAGAAGCAAATACTATAGGATTGTCCGCTTTTCTATACGTTGTGTCAGTTGAAGGAAGCCGGAAAGTCCAGAAATGGCGACTTACGAAGGATTTGTGAGACAGAAGCAGTCGCCCAAGCCCGCATAACGGTGTCGATCGCTAGCCAGTGCTTGTGTAGCGCTGAGTGCCAGCTGGTGTCGAATGAATCTCGGATAGACATCTTCAAAGACCAACTCTTCGATTCTGGCCTGCATATCAGCAAAGAGTCCCTCCATTCCTGGAAGCGTCCTTCCGGCCAGAGCTTTGACGTCTCTTTGAATTGATCGGATGAGCTCATGGGGCACATCAAGTTGCCTTGTAGAATCACTTGATATGAAGCCCTTGTGAATGGAGCCCAGGATAGTGCTGAGATGCAACAGTGCCTTTTGGTACTCATCTACCTATAACGGGTCGTCAACACTTTGTTACACAGTCAATGGTAAGCTTGGCGAGCTTCTTACCTTGTTTAGAAACTCTATATTTTCGCTGCATAGTCGCGTTCGACTAAACTTTAAGAGTTGATGAGCAGTCGTAGGATCGCTGAGCACTGTTTTGAAGATTTCGTAGCTGAAAAACTCGGGCAAGGTAGCCGAAGAGCTGGAGCTCATGATGCTGTGCTGTTTAGACAGGTTATCAGTAGGTGAGAAGAATGAATCGTCATGCAATGCTCTCTTGGTCGACGATGACCCGGGCCGTCTTGAAGACGAAGTCGCCACAGTCCCGCGACGAGGGATACTATTGGTGTTTCGAGAGTTCATGGAAAACTGAGTATGGAACAAGCGACCGTCAACATGACCTTGGTCATTATCTGTTGTCATCTCCTTACGCGAGCGTGGCCTGCTGATATCCCTTGTTCCTGGTGGGAATAACACAGTCTCGGCGCCGAATTGAGGCTGTTCAATGATTGAATGAGCTCGTGCTGCCGACTTGTTCTGCGAAGTGTGACTTGCGAGGCTGTTGTGACTGTGCCGTCTAGTGACAACTGAAGAAGGGTTCTGTAGGAAGAATGATGTATCTGGTGCTATGGGCCGGAGGCTATGAGCTGTATCGCTGTCGGATCCGCTGTCCCCAGCCCTCCTGGCTCTCCCTATCGGCGGCGGTGTAGCGGATCGCTCTGTCTGAACAGACGCTTTCCGTGAGCCCTGGGGAAATTCATATCCATTCAGCTCTGCAGCAGCGAGGACACGGCGAGCTGCTTCAATCTCCGAGGCACTAATCTGTAGCTGTCTTTGGCTACTTTGTGAGCCGCGAACAGAAAAGTTGGCACTGCTTCCGGTACTCTCTCCTCTGGCCCTGGAAGATCGTCTCGTAGGGATACTCGTCGCTGTACGACTACTGCTCTTTCCGGGCACGGACGTCGAGTTTTCAGATAAACTTCGTGCATGATCGACACCGCTTCTCAGCATTGGCGGCATGTCTCCAAAACTATGCTCTCCGTCATCGCCCACTGACTGAGCATCCTGACGCAACCCAAAGTTGCTAATGCTGAACTGCTTGGGCTGATTTTTCCCGCCATGCGAGTTGCCAGAGTTGCCTGTGCCGACTCGGCTTTCCTGCTCATGTTGTCTGTGAGGCGCTATGGGGCCTGAGGACCCAGAGCCTGGCAAGATGCTGTCAAAGAAGTCATCGGTAGACTCCTGGTCGAAAGCGAGGCTGTCTTCATCGCTTTGGCTCGACGAAGGTCGGCTGAGATTGTTCTTGTAAAATTCTTCAAAAGCCTGGGTGCTCAGGATGGTGGAAGCCCTTGAGGTCATCAAGTCATTGGGTACCGCCATATCGGATCGAGCCTCTCTGCAGGACAGGGGCCCCAATGAAACTCTGTGAGTTGTATCGATTGGAGAAGTGAAAAAAGAAAATTTGCTTCCATTTTCTGGCAAACTGGCACAGAAGATACTACCGGGTAGCTGGTGACGCGTACCCCATACGGGCAATCTATTCCGCAATTAGTGCCTTGTTTATGCTCAGGCCTGGCCATGATCAGACTGGACCACCGTGGATGATGGGTCAGGGGGTGGATTTTGAGTGATAACGTTGGAAGTGTAGCAGGTGTATCCCCGTCTCTAGGCAATTGAATCCCTTGATTACAGATGAGAATTGGTTGGTTGTGCCTGTAAGTTGTCTTGATTGCGGGGACCAGGTTCACTGAACAAGGGGCTGTAGCGGATCAAAGCGTCGCACCATGGCCGAGCGCACGGCTTGGGCACCAGGTCCAGGCACAAACATTGGGCTTTTAGTACTCTCGAGATCAGATCAAGGGCACCACCCATCCCATGTACATCAGGGCAAAGGGGAATTGGAACTCCATGTCTGAATCCGATGAGATGGCCCGGATACCACCCCGGATGTCCAATTTAGTCTGATGAGCCACCGTTTGTGGGTTCTTTCTGCCAGCTAGCACGCGACAAACAAGCATTGCCAGACTAGAGCGCCATTCGATTTCGAGAGAGATTAGGTGTGCAGGTAGGATTCGGGTCGAGAATACATCGGCTTTCGGAAGCAAGGTTGCTGGACAGGACAATCTGGTGATTGAAAATCGACACAAGCACCTTTGGAGTTGATCATGGAATGCGACGACACTGGATTTGAAGGCCAATGGCTAATGTAGTGTGGCCGAGTTGCGGCTATCGATCTAATTTAGCGGCACTGGATCCGGGCATCTCAAAATGTTAGCGCTCATGCCTAATGCACATGTTAGTGTAGAATGCAGCCGTGGAGCCGCGGGTCTCAGCGCGTACCTACATTCTTTTAACCAGAGGTGCATTCTATTTGCAGAACGTTGAAGCTAGAAACGATATGGAACATTGAACTCGACGAGTGGCCTCCTTTCCTTCCTTTCTGTCTCTATTCAGTCATACCCGACTTGGCACTGAGATGGCATCAGTATCTAGTTGCAGCTTGAGGTCCATGACTAACCGCAAGCCCGGAAGAGCAGCCGCGGCTCCAGCAAGGGTTCTCGCGTACGAGAGCCTTGACTAGGAGCCTAGCAAGCTAGGGGATCATCGCTTCAAGTGCTGCCGTCAATACCTATTCTCACAACCAAATTGTAAAAAGTCTATCACGCGACTTCCATTGTGAATATCTAGCAATTGTAGGACACCTTTATAAGGTTCATGGCCGAGTGCTCATTCATTTCCGAGAACCGAGGACGCTCTTTTCGCCCATTTCAAAACCTCCTCATTGGAGCAGATTTTGTTTTCCATAGGTCAGAGTAGTACCTACCTACCTAGTACCTGGTACCTAGTAGTCATGACATTTCACGAGCATCATGTCCGCGCAGCCTCCAGCAACAACAATACCAACAGCAACCCATTTCAGGTACCGAATTCACAAAGAGCCGTGCGACAATATTTACTCTCTTGTCGTTTCATTCATGGCCCTTCATTCAACACCAGCGCCTGAGATTTTTCGAACTGCTGACCTTGATCCCGTCTCTTGAGCAAATGGACCCTGCACATGCTTGCCTGCGCCAACTGGGTGCTGATTTGCCCACGTCCTCTCGCTGCCCTGATAGAAGATGCAGGAAGGTGGGTGGGTGGGGAACAAGCACTTGAGGGTCTGGCAGTTGGCATTGCTGACAGTGAACACCCAGAGCTACACCCACTTGCTTGTGGCGTACATCAAACCCAAGACCGATCATAATCAGATGCTGCAAATGCACCATCACAGCATGCATTCATCTCCATCAAAAACGCCCCCAAAGTTCATATCTCCTTGACGTGCGCCTTGCACAAAAACTTCACAGCCTGAGGCTCTGGGCTATAGTGCCGGCTCTCCTTTGTTGTATGGCACATGAGCGCCGACATGTTCGGATCCGCGCAGAGTAAGAAGGTCGACGGCGGCTGCTTTTCGGCCATTTTCTCGCGTCTCAAGATCCAAACGCAAACGCCATTATTCTTCTGCTGCGAACGCCCCAAATGACAAGTCAGAGTGCCCTCGAAAGTCTGGAATCGAGACGACCAGCCCCTTGAAAGCTGGCGATGCTCCAGAACCTCCCAGCCGAAATGATGAGGTTGCAAACCATAAGATATCACATCCTCAGCATCGACTGGATAATCTGACTGGGTGCAAGAGGCGTTCCAAAACTTTCACAACAAGGCTCAAGAAATCCTACTGGAAGAGCTTACTCTGTCTAGTGGTGCCCCAACATTGATT
The DNA here is from genome assembly GCF_000516985.1 of Pestalotiopsis fici W106-1. NCBI lineage: Eukaryota > Fungi > Ascomycota > Sordariomycetes > Amphisphaeriales > Sporocadaceae > Pestalotiopsis > Pestalotiopsis fici. Next base: position 902,341 of record NW_006917102.1, read on the forward strand.
CGCGTTTTCTCGAGAAGTCGTCTAGGGTCTGGAGACATCATTTCGGTCTAGCATAGTCAAGTCAACCTCGGCGCTATACCTGGATCTTCGAATAAATGTAAAATACCTAGTATTCTGAAGGCGTTCAGTCAAGTCGAGGTGGGTGATTAACACGACAGAAGGACTATACTGAGGACCAGAGAACGAGAGGGTCTTACAAGTGGTTCCACAAGCATTTTGGAGTTCGAAAACTGAGAAAGCTCAAGCTTGCCATCAACCCTGTGACTTACGGGGCAAGCCGGGCTATCCCATATTTCTTCGAATACGACTGGGCCAAAGACATCAGTGATCGCAAGCTGGTGGCAGAGGGGCTCGCATATTGCTATCGCACTAAAAACAATAAGCTGTATCATAGGGCGATTCTGCAGCCCATATTTTAGAACTGGTTTTCAGCCAACCGGCTGTATCATCTATCCACAAAAGACCACCAAAGCCCGTCTTTAACTTTGTTGCGCAACGTAGGCCAAGATGATGACGCCTGATGCCCAGAGCTTTTTCAAATAGCTCCCTAAGAGCTTGTTCATCTCCTTCCGCGGACTTTGATTAATTTTAGTGGTTTGGATCAGGTTGAAAGGCCAACAGATGCTGTTCGTATTGTCAAATTTCTCGTCCGGCTTGTTCAAACATGTGAGAGTCCAGCCAAAGTATTCATTTCGAGCCGAGATGACTACAGGGCCGTAGCCTCAGGGGCGCCAATCGAATCGCAATGCTATGTGTGGACCAGTGTGGTTACCGGGAACTACCCTGATATCAAGGGACCAACCTAAGGACGGGTGTAAGAGATTGGAACCAACTGGCCTGGTGAAGTCGAGCAGAAGTTTGGATTGACGCTACATAGACAAGCCACTGGAATGTACTAATCTCTTCTCTAAAAAGCACTACCGAGTCTAATGCGAACATCACTAAAGAGGTTCAGTTGGGCGTATTTTTCCATAGTAAGCAGCCAGGTCGCCCATTGGTATTGAACATTCTTCAGTGTCTTTGCGGAACTTACGGTGAACTGTACCCAAAGAAGAAGAAAAGAAAAAGAAACAACCACTGAACAAAATCAAACTCGCCCACAGTGAGCTGTTAAGTAGGTCATGTACGCCGGCGTATCACTTCATACCAAACAACTTCTATTGCGCTTCCATCTTGGGATGAAAAGTGACAGCAGCGGGCTAGAAATTGCTTTTCTATCTCGGAGTCGTTATTGAGGAATAACTGCCACCACCTCTTTATAAGAGAAGGCAATGGCAACTATAGTTTTGATCAAGCTTCTGTGGAGGAATACTTTGCAGAAAAGCATAATGCCTGAATCTGAAGAGAAGCTCGATCTGAACTGGTAAAACTGTCACATCTACGTCGCAAAATGCAGATGATCACTCAAAGCTGGCGGAAGGGTCAATTTGCAGACACAGGGCGAGGGCTGTATCGCTTTTATAACTGCATTGTATGGCAATTCACCCAAAGTTGTAGATTTTTGAGAGGATCAATGGGTTAAAGCGGATGGGAGCCCATACCTCTGCCCTCCAACCGAAATAGAGGTAATTAAGAATTCGATGAAGAGAAAGCTTGGGACTTCGAGACTTCATGGATTATAGAAATCGCGGAGATCGTCGCCGCTTCAATAAATTATCGTATTATGGAAATAAGAATTATCTGGGAGTGTCTTAAGCCTTCTTTTGATCACGAATGCCATTTCTTCTCAGGAATTTGAGACTTTACGAGTATAGGGATACAAAAAGGTGACTTGAAGCTGTCAACGTCGGCCGACGATTAGACTAGCACATTCATAGTAACAGAGAGTCCAATGGAGCTGTGAGCTCGGAGAGAAAGTTGGCAGTCAGAGTATATACGCGCCGTCCTTGGCCAAAGGGATCACGGATGAGCCTATCACTTTACGGCCCTTGGGTGTTGTGTAACCCTCAAGCAAGTCCCGAACTAGATGCCTGCATATTTTGTGTCTAGATGACAAAAACGACTACCGATCATGTATATCTTGTTACTGGCTCTTCACAGTGTGAACTTGCATAAACTACGTTTTGAATGCCCTTTTGTGAAAGCTCTGAGAATACGGATGCTCTATAGGGAGATTAGCGTCCACTATCGAGCGCTATCGTCTACCAGAGCTGTCCACCAAGGTAGCTGAGCCCCACACGGATTTCCAGACCTTTGACACCTGGACGGTCAATCAGCTTTGATGACTAAATGTACGAAAGCAATGTCCTTTTTTCCCTCACTCACTCAGCTTGGAGCGTATCAAAATCAGAATTGAGATATTATCAACTCCTCGAAATCTCAGATTGATCCCGGGCGGAATACTGCTTTAGATCATGGGCCGGACAGAGCCTTCCAAAGGCCTGGCGCCACCGAGCTTCCGTCGTGACGCACGCGCCAAGAAGGCAAAAGCCACTCTGAACAAAGCCATTCCGGCACTGCTATCGAGCCATCCGCGCGCAAAACGTGGTACTGAGGCTTCAGAGCTGATTGTCGAGCCGCCTGCCCGCAAATCTGCGTCAAATGCACCAAGAGGCGGGGAAAGGAATGGCGCCCCGTTGCCACCGAATGATGAACAACCCGGCTTGTTCCTCGAGGTGGCGGATACCCTAGCGGTTGCGAGATCGCTGCTTAGGGATCAGGAGACTGAGAGAGATGACCTGAGTAATAGGGTGTCTCGTGTCGCCATCTTGAACATGGCCTCACCACTATCACCCGGTGGAGGCTTTGTCAATGGAGCAAGCAGTCAGGAGGAGTCACTGGTAAGAATCTGCCATCTTGTTATGTCCGAAGACCGCCAGTGCGACTTTATTCCGGGCGGTTCTCCGATTGAGCGCCATATTAGAAAAATGAGCATGGACATTAGGAAAACGCAAAGAATCAATGTATAAGCCACTAACTTGAGAATCTGTAGTGCATGCGCAGCACGCTTCTACCATCCCTCAAAGATGAATTTTACCGTCTTCCAGAGCTCGGTGCCGTCTTTACTCCCGACGTTCTCGTATTCCGGAACGAATCCGGGGACGATCTGGAGAAACGGGACCGCTGGTTTGTGGATTGCGTCAGTGCCGCTATGCTCCGGATGCCGGAGACGGAGGTCAACGAAGAGTCTGGGCGTGGCAGGTATGTCAATTCCAGCGACAGGGATACCATCTTGCAAAAGATGCGCATCGTCATGAGGGTATTCCAGGCCAAGGGTGCCAGAAAAGTCGTGTAAGTGCATTATCATGCGTCACTCACTATGCTTTGCTGGTCGTGGTAGTGTTAGGTGACATCCGTTTCGCCATGACTCCGTTTCCTGTCGCAGATAACTTGTACACTTCCGTTTTGCCAAAGTTATTCACACAGCTCGTATTGTATTCAAAGTACTCATGCATTTCTCTGATATAGGCTTGGAGCTTGGGGTTGTGGTGCATATGGCAATCCCGTCGGCGAGATAGCAGCAGCCTGGAGCAAGGTACTGCTAGGTGGAAAGAACAAGGCCAAAGCCAAAAAGGAGACCTGGTCAGGTATCGACGAAGTCGTCTTTGCAATCAAGGACCCTGGCCTGGCCGATGGATTTGAGGCAGCGTTCGGTCCAGGCTTGACGCGCAGGGCAGCCGAAGATGCATCGGAAGAGGAGTCCGAGAACGACGATGCTGAAGCGTTCAGGCTTAAAGAGCTTCAGGACAAGATCAGCGAGCTGGAGCAGCGCATGGCGCAGACCGCCAATGCCCAGGTCAAGTCTGGGCTGGGCGGTATATTGGCTGGGCTGAAGAGTCAACTTGGAGGAGTCAACGACAAGGATGCCCCAACGCCAGACCGTGCCAGTGAGGCTAGCAGCGACGAGGCAGCATCAGACCAAGACAGTGATGTGTCATCGCCCCAGCCCGGCGACGAAGAAGAGGCAGAAGATGGCGATCATGATAATAGGCGGTGATGAGTTGGTGCTCGGTGCGATAGCCTCCATGAGACCCAAGTCGCTGTAATTCTCCGATTTCAGTACTACTCGCAAGGATTCTCCAATGGACCAGGCAGAGTAACACAATGTTTGCTCGCTGCAGGTTAATCGATCTGAGGGTACTTCTGCCGGCTGCTTTAATCAAACCACGCAACGGCATGGTCCTCTTACTCTCTCACTGGCCCTCTCACCTTGGATACACCTTCTGCACGAGCGTATTCGCTTCTTTTCCCCCTGCACAAATAGTAGGGGGAGATCGTCATGAAACTAGGAGTGTTCATGCACTCCATAGTCGCGCGTCGAGGCCCGCACACGTCAAGGACTCATCATGACTTCGCAGATTGACTGCTATAGGTCAGTCATCAGAGTCGGTGTGCCAAGACTAGCTACCTGTACCCTTGGCTGGCAGGGGCCAAGTTGTCAATAAATGCGAGGTTCGTTCGGATGGACTACCGAACAATACTACGACGTTGCTCGGTTTTGCTTGAGGTCTGGGCTTGGCTCCGTCTCAACCCCTCCGTCCGCCCAGAAGATACTTTCTCGTCCTCTACATGATCGTTATCTGCCAGACTTGGCAAAAAAGTCGTGTTATCCTTACTTATGCACAATGATAAGCGATCTGAATATTGGCTCGTCTCGATGTTGATCACGAATTAATCTCGGCCGAGTCTCCTGAAAGCTGAACCACGACCTCGGGATCAATAATCTCATTGTGAATGCCTGTGCCGCATGATGTGGTCAGTAGTACTATGTGTCTATGGCACAGCTACCTACCTAGTTAAGGCAAGGAATGGCGCAGACTGTGCCGCACACCATGGCGGTACTTGGCTGATGATCCATGTCGACAAAATTGCCAAAATACAGGTCCAAGCTCGACGGTCGCAAACGATCATTGCATATAACCCTGGTTTTAGCAAATCTCCTTGCCCTCCCTCGGACGTTATGTTGTCGCGTTAGCATTTGCTAAATGCTTACGGAACACATGACCTGGATCATCTGCGAGACGCTGATGGAGAAAACCTGCTGTGCCACCGAATTCCCCGTACCTGGCTCCTTCTTAGTCGTTGGTTCGGAAACATGGCTCGCTTTTTTAAATCATACCATCATGTTATGACAGGTCAGGGGGGTCTGACCACCAAAAGAGAGAGAAAAAAAGGATCGATCTCATGAAAATTGTAGATCCTCAGAAGCACTCTACATACACTAGGCTACGGTAGACCAGAATTAGTTATCCCGTCAGTCTGTTTACCGACAGGGCTGTCAAGGCTGCAGAACCACCCTGTCTTCTGGGAGAGATCTTGGGAGTCCCTATCCACCTCCTGATTCTAATCTCTAAGCGAGGGGGGGATTGTCGCTCAATCCTGGGTCAACCTTTCATATTGGTTTCCATGTACCAAGCTTACCGTAAAAGGCAGACTGTTATCCCCGCCTAGACCCGAAAGACCGACATCTCCGGCAGGGCACAAAGCCAAAGCTTTGAGTGCTCTTTAGCCTTTCAATCTAGCGTACCCGAAGCCCGGAGCTCTCCCCCTGTCCAATTGCTGAAAGCTCTGTGCCATCACCAATCCCGCAAAAAGCAAATGTCTGTTTTACGCCGACAGCCGACAACGACGACGACGACGACTACTATGCAAGACTGACAAGCCGCAACCGGGGCCAGAACGACATGACGCTCCTCCAACATATCCGCATCCCCTCGACCGCGCCCCGGTTCCCGACCTACGCTCTTGCCGTTGAGCTGCAAACGCATCTGCAAAGGCGGCTGCTCGAGCACAAGGCCGCCGCCGCCGCCTCAGCTTCCTCCTCATCGACGACGACGACGACTTCGGTAGCGCCACCGCCGTCTCTCATTTCGTTCACACCACCACCGACGTATACGCTCGGCCGGCGACAATCAGGGCCTCTAGCCCCAGCCGAGGAACAGCGCCTCCGCGCCCCTCTCCGCGTCGGGCCACACTCACAGTATGCCCCCGAGGTGGTGAGCGCGCCGCGCGGCGGCCTCGCGACATACCACGGCCCGGGACAGCTCGTCTTTTGGCCCGTCATTGACCTGCACTCGCCGCACCACCGCCACTTTACCGTGCGCGACTATGCGTGTCTGTTGGAAAAGACGACGATTGCCGCGCTGGCGCGCGTGACGCGGCGGTCAGGTAGCGAGCTCAAGGGCTTCACGACGGATAACCCAGGCGTCTGGGTCCGCCACAGCGCGTCGGGCTTGCTCCGCGATACCGCTGCCGGTGCTGCTCCTCCCACCAGCAACAGTCCATCGGCAATAACAACCGCTGAGGAGCGCAAAATCGCCGCTCTGGGCGTCCACCTCCGACGCCACGTGACGGGTCTCGGCGTCGCCGTCAACATCAACATGCCCGTCCGCGGGCCCGAGGCGTCGAATCCGTGGTCGCGCATCGTGGCGTGCGGGCTTGAGGACAAGGGCGTGACCAACCTGGTGGCTGAGCTCTACGGGGCCGATCACGGCGGCGAGGAGCACTCGTACTCGGCCACTGGCCAAGAGCTGCAGGACGAGCTGCGGCAGGCGTGGGCCGATGAGTTTACCGAGAGGCTCCTTGTCAAGACGGATAGTCTTCGTGACTACCAAGATGAGACGCTAGCCGCAATGATTACGTCTTTCGAAAATCGTGCTCAAGGCTTAGAGTCTGGGAATGGGTTCAACTCGGGGCTTGAAAACTAGCCTTCTCTATTCACACTTCCAATAGCAGTGGGAGAGTCCTAGATCGTCCTCATGAGTCAATCATAATGAATTGATTCGAAACTGGTTAGCTAAAATTATGCCAGCCATGATGGAATTGTAATGATGTACATTGTCCATGCCACTGTGAGATGAAGTAAATAAAATAAAATAAAGGAAATCAATTTACCCTTCTCTTTGGAGATCCGTTCAATTTTGAGTAGTACAAAGTATCTACCAGTCGTTACATCATTTCTCTGAAGCAAGTCCCACTATCAATATTTTTGTTTCCGTGAAAAGGAAAAAAGATGGTCATAAACACCAAAAAAAGAAGAATGCTGATGAGAGTGGGATTCGAACCCACGCCAATTTCTTGACTACGATTTGAATTTCAGTTGACCTGAACGTAGCGCCTTAGACCGCTCGGCCATCTCACCCTGGTGCTTGTGATACTTTGTGGTTGTGGGGGATTATATAAAAGTCTGTATTTGGGTCGCCGACGAGAATAGTGAACAAATATTATTTAGACTGTCCCGCATTGCTCTCCTATTTTTCTGTATCGAGGAACCAGCGACTGAGGGATTAACCAACTTAAAATGCATCATCAATCCGAGTTTGTCAAGGACGTTGGCCCAAAAATCCTGTGAGAAGCCTCAAAGTCGCGTCATGGACCAGCGCCTCGCGATGTCAAAGCCATAACTTTGCCAACAAAATTAATGAAACAGAACCAAACCACCAAAGAACACCAAGCCTCTACCATTCAAGTTTTCATTGCCTTTCAAATGCTTAAGAAGAACTCTTTTTCCGGTTAGCCATTCTACCCGTGGGCGCATCCTCGTCCTGGTCCGGTTTGTATTCCTCAGGCTGGAAGTGGGGATTGTTATAGTGAGCTGTATTGTAGTAGCTTTGTTTGAAGATATTAGTTTGGACCTGAAAAGCAGGATCTGGGGGCTGTGGAGATGCTTCAGCTCCACCAGGGACTGGAAACATGTGCTTGCTGAAGCGCAACGATGTCAGCGACGTTGCATCTTGTGTCTGAGGTTGAGGTGAGGGCTGCGAGGGTACACTATGTGTTGGTGACAACGGCGATTGAGCCACAGCTGGCGATTCCGTGTATTGTGGAATCCATGATGTTTGAGCCGGTGGGCTAAAGGCTGATTCCATTGGGGAAATTGGTGGAGATCCAAGCGGTGGGAACGAAGACGGCGGCGGCCCTCCAACACCAAAGCCAGGTATCATAGACAGCGCCCCCATATTCATAGTTGAAAAGGCCCCAAGAGAAGATACATTGCTCTGAATGTCATGATGGTGGGACAATGACGAGACTCGATTAACTTGCACAGAAGCAGGAGCAGCCGGAGGCGCAGCAGGCTGAGGTGCGAGAACTTGCTCGCGATACAAGATGTCGTAATGATCAGGACGATAAAGAAGATTGATCATGAAACCCAGTTCCGCTGGGTCCTTGCTCTTGGCTTCGTCAGGCCATCGATGCGTATTCACCTCTGTGCCTGGACTCGTATCAAGATATGCAATCTCCAGGACGATATCAGCTGGTTTAAGGAAGACATTGAACAGAAGATCAAGAGCAATCTGATCTATCTCCTTGTTGACAGGCATGATCCACTGGTCGCAGTAAGTAGTTGCGTCTCCTGTAATGAAGGCCTCGTATTGAGGTAGGTTGCCTTTCAACCACGATGCCGCGAGTAGGCGAAGATGGTAAATCATGCCGTCGGAGGCCGGTCCATTCCACATGTCCAGCACAATCGGCATGGCGTCCTGCCCTTGGTCGAGGGCTTTGATTACTTCTTCAAACAATGTTGTCGTCGGCTCGACCATGTCCTCGAATAAGTAAAGATCAAAGCCGCCGGTATGTTGAATAAATTCATTCAGCGACATGATGCGAGCAAACTCGGTTTGCAGGTGGTCAATGTCACCACATTGTACCAGATTCTCGAAGTACGCAAAGCCGATGGCTATTTGCAGTCAGTAACACTACAACCACCACACGTATGACAACCACCAAGATCACCCGTGTACCACCGCTAATAGTGTGTGTCGCCATTCAGATGGCGAGAACCACATGCCCTTGTCATTCGGGATGCGAGACCTGGGCAATGGCCCAGACTCCAGAGGCTGCCACTCGGTAAAACCCCCCGGCGAATCTTGATATGAATGAAATTGCGGGGTAGAGGTAAGATAATATGCAGGAGGATACCAGCATCACAACATAATTGCAACTCACCTCGCCAGCCACAATTACCATCACCCTGGATCTGACGGTAGGTTGTGTACGTCAGGGGCAATGCCTAGGATCATGTCTGATTAGCTTTCGCCCATATGTCTTGTCTCATGATTGGATGCTCTGTGGACTTGTGTGCGTGTGTATTTAGTCTCTTGGGGTGTGCCAATCTATGTTAGTGTGGAGGAGCAATGCTCTGCAGCACGACAGATTCTCGTCGATGAGATCAGCCGCTACGGCAATCCAGCTGTCCAGACAGGGGGTCCACGGCACGGCACAGGGTTCGCTTGCTAGTTTGGACAGTAGTAGTAATCTGCCCAACCAGGTGCGGATCCAAGTGCAAGTTGCTCCGGACGTGGAAAGTAGCAGGTAAGATAGGTAGCGAGCGAGATGGACAGGGGAAGTGCCAGCGGTCGTCGCGTGAGATAGGTTACGGCGGGCAGGGAGGCAGCGGGACGGGATGAGATCAGGCTCTCTCTCTCAACTTACCACAGTTTTGGCAACGTAAACGGGGTTTGCCTTGGCATATTCTTCCGTGATTGCTTGACTCGACTTTTTGTCGCTAACATACGGACCCTAGTGGAAAAGCTTGTGTGAGCTGTCGTGCGTGTGATTTGAATCCGGTGAAGAATTGGCCATGCATGATGCAGAAGAAAAAGAAATGAGACGGCGAGAAAAAGCAAAACCCGATAGGGTAGAAGAGAAGCTCCAATCTCCAACAAGGAGAGTTGCAGCGGGATTTGGGAAGAGCAGGTACAATGTCGAATAAATGAATGATTGAATGAACCCACCTTGAGCTCAGGCTGATAGTCCCGGGCAGCGGCCTCTTGCTGGGCGAGGTCGCTTGGGGCCTCCATCTTGACGTTGTAGGATCCTTGATCGTAAGAAGTCGCGTATCCGGGATGGTGTTGGTGGTTTTGCTCCTGCTTCTGGTGATGGTTATGATGATAAGAGGGAGGATCTGGCGACGACGGCAGTCCGTGGTGTTGAAACCGAAGATGTTGGTGTTGGTGTTGTTGTTGTTGTTGTTGTTGTTGCGGCTGCTGCTGGCTGTGGTTGAGGTTGTGGTGGTCGTAAAGACTAGAGAAGATGGGTGAGGTGAGTGCAGTACTAGCAGCAGCAGTTGTATTCGTACTACCGCTACTACTACTGCTAGTCGCAGCAGCGGCGCCCGATTTCAGGCCTGGACTGCGGTTGTTGGCTCCTCCCCCGCCTACACTACTACCACCACCACTACTGCCGCTGCCGCCGCTGCCCTGGCCCATCGGACTGGGTGCAAACGTGTATTCAGGCAAGTTTGCGTTGCCTACATTGACTCCATATGAAGCTGGTGACTGGTAGAATAGAGGAATTCGGTTTGGATTTGGCTGGAACATGCCTGGGCCTGGGTGGTTTTTTGCCGAATATAGGGCATGAGCGATGGCAAGAAAACACGAGAGAAAGATGCAGAGAGTGAGACAGAGACACAGAGAGAGAGAATGCCCTCTTTTACAATATCCCGTTGCACGCGTTCGAACTTTTCGGTGGGTGCGCGAGGCTACTTGCAGCTTGTTGCCTTGATCCTGTTTTTTTTTTTTTTTCGGGCAGGCTGTCGGCACGATGGAAGAAGGTTTTGGGTGGTGGTTATGTAGGTATGGTTCGCCTAGTACTAGCTGTCGTTTTAGAAAAAAGAACGACTGCCGCCAAGGGGTGAAGCGGAGTTGAAGAAGAGGAAGAATGGGAGGAGAAGAAAGGAAAGAAGGAAAAGAAAGGATTCCAGGATGTGAATGAGAAACCAAATACGAGGGAGTCGTTTATTTGTTAATAATAATTTTTTTTCTTTCCTCTTTTACGGGCGGAATGCAGGCGAATCAATGGTTAGTCCACCCAGGCTCTCACCACCAGTTGAGACGCACGTCTGGTACGTGTAAGAAAGAAAGAAAAAGTAGATACGTACATCTACCTCAACGACTTGGTCCGTTCTCAGGGTAATATAGTAGCAGGTCATGTAGGTAATGTATCGACCTATGAAATGTACCTACATACAGCACCTACATACCATACCTTGCCTGCTTCCATGTTGCCCAGCCATGTTACCTACCGTATGGGCGGCGCTCCATTCCCGTCTCCTGAGAGTAACGGTAACCCGACTGTCCGCATCGACTGACTGACTGACTGATGGGCGGACGGACCACCACAAACCACAATACAACTCAGCCAGCAGAGCACACAAGGGGCCGCGGGCCTGTCTAGGTAGCAAATGGCACAATGCTGGCTTGGTTATGCAGGCCCATTTGCTTGACCTTCCGACTTGCAGTGCATCATTTGACAGTACTCCCATCCAATGGATGGCTGCGTGGCACAGGCGTGGTCTAGCCTACCTATACTACCTACGCCCTAATCAACCATCACAAAATAGCTGTCAGTCAGGTCGGATCAATGAATGGTGAGCTTGGATGCGCGCTACCTACATTTACTTTACAACTACCTACATTCACTCTTCCTATCAAGCACATTTCCGGCCAACGACCTGATGCCATGCTACTACGGAAACACCCAATCATCAAGCCCTGGCACAATTCATTGAAGTCGTCGGGTGCCGCCCCACGATATGCTGTCAGCATCAAGCGGATTCGAGTTGCATGCTTCTCAGGATCATGTTCCCCATGAACCTCTGACCTTGGGCTGCACCCACGAAACTACTAACCTAGGAATTTTCGGTCCCCTGGGCAGCAGCTTCCCACGAAGCCAAGTCTCTTAGGGCTTGTCGCTTGTGATGGCGCCCCTGTTGCGAGATCCAAAGAGTACAAAGTACGTATGCGCCGCAGCCCAGAGATACTTGGGTGCTGTCAGTATAATCGCTAGGCTGGTTTGAGTTAGGGGAGAGCAGGTCCCTGCTGCCACATAGTAGTAGCATGTACTACTATCAAGACGGGGGGTATGTGTTAGTAACAACATGAAAGATGTCCATGACTTGTCCGCCAGTCCCATGGCTGTCGACCATACACAGGTGCATTGGTCAGTCAGTCACTATGCACGTACGCTGCATGTTCCTTCACCAAGTTGCAGTGCAGCAGAGGTATCCGTCCAGTCATACAAGCAGGTATATGGAGTCGGAACCGGCATACTTTTGCTTAATATCTTCTTCACTATTTGCTATATACTCGTGGCATGAATTGCATTGCTACCCTTGAAATCTTGGACCGTTTCATTCCCAAGCGAGCTCGGTGGATGCTCAGGGTCATCCGATGATGATGCTGCTGCTGAGCTGTCTACCTAGGAGACCAAGCTACTACCATATGTAGGCTCGCTCGTTCTAGCCCACCTCGTTTCTCAGAGGGCGCATCACATCAGCAACGTCAATGCTACCCATGTTTGTAATCCAGTACTGCTACAACATAGCACCACAGAGTTACGAATGCCTGCGTGCGCGCGTTCTCTTGGCTACCTTAGAACGGCGGCACAGCGACCGTGCTAGACCTGACTGGCCATGTAGTAATGTCGATATCGTAAGCCCGCTATCGGGCTACTGCATTACCGTGGTCCGTGGTCCGTGGTCCGTGGTCTCTAGCAGCCATAGCATAGCTTGTGTAACGGTCGCACAATCTCACTTGGAAACTGATAGAAACAGATGCCGAGGATGTTTTTTATTTCTATTAAGCTGGCTGCTGGTAGTACTATGTAGTTGGTTGCCCATCCCTGCCACATGTTACCACGACCCAACGACTTACCAACGTAGCTCAATCCCTGCCCACCCCTATGGAGGTGTGCAACAGTATTGACGATCTCAAGGCATTGATACCATCGATATGTATTTTCTTCTAGGTGCCGCGGGCAAGGCTATACCCTCCTCGGGCGACGCCTTCTTCTGTCCTTTTTTTTTTTTTTTTCTTTTTTTTTTCAAACTATTGTTACCCCGAAATGCTATACCCGAACGGGCCCCTCTTTTTTTTTCTCTTCCTTTCTCCTTTCCTTATTATTTTGTACTAGTTGGCATGCGAACCTTGACGCCACTATGGTTGCCGCTTCCCGGGATCAAGAGACCTTATTCTGCGATCTGCAAAAGCGGATTTTTCAGCTATCAAATTCAGCCGACGCCAGCGTGAGGCTCGCAGCTGTCACTCCAGACACATTTTGTGTGTGCTGGATACGAAACGTGTGCGACCAAAGTGATCACTCATACAGAGACAGACTTGTTCTCAGACACAACGGGCTCTAGGAACTCAATGGACATGCCACTAGCGGCTTACGGCTGCTGCTCGACGGCATGATGGCATCCATTCGGAAACCAGATGCGGCACATCAACTATAAACAGTACACAATATGTTGCGTCACCAGTCCCCCCCAGGAACGGCCCAAATTCTTCAGCCTAGTAAGCGCCATCTTGTCGATATCTGGGTCTCGTGTCGGCTTGTCTTGGGACCCAGGATAGCTCGATCGGTTCTCTGCGGCAATGAATTTGCTGATTTCATCTAGACCTGGCTTGCTGGCCCGGGCCCCAGTGTCACAAGTTGCGGCGGCACGCTCGCACACACACACACACACACACACACACACATACAGATTACACACCACACACATATACACGCAGCCTATCCCAGAACCTTGTCCCTGATCGATCACTAGGGGTGAGAGCATCGCACCGCACAACCACAACCTGCCAACCTGCACGCGGCTCGGCTTCACGGCCTACCTATCGGACACTTCGTTCCCACTCCTATTACGGGCAGTGCACGCGGATTCTATCATATTTTTAATTCACATTTCGGGTCTCATGTTGAAGGGGGAAAAAAAAGTCAATTCTCTGCGATCAAATGTACCGGCAATTGAAAACACCCATGACATAAACGACAAAGAAGTCTACCCTGACAGTGGCCCTGGTGCGCAGCTCGGCTCGGTATACTCTTACCTATCGATGGAACCTACATGCCGATGCCTGTTCTATATCCTCTCCAACGACGTCAGCTTCATGCGCTGACTACATACTCCAACAACATACAGGTGCGAGCAATGTCATTGACAAGGTGTGTGATACACACGCCATGGTCGCAACCCATGCCAGACCTGTACAGCCTGATAAATCTTTGTCCCGGGCATGATACATGCTCTGGATCGAGTATGCCGCTTCACGGCGATTGCAGGAAGTGACGGGGCCATGCAATCCATCATCCTACGAAGCAATATCACTGCAGCTTAGGCGGTTATCTTATCGTCGGCGACAACTATAGGAGCAATAATATTGTGGCCCTCTACTCCTCAGCTGCAAGATTTGATTGATACAGGATGTCCCATTGCACAAAAGCCCTGAATCTAGCGCCGACTGAAAGCCACGCGAGTTTCCTAAAGGCTGGGAATCCCAGCAGCATGTCAAGGATGAAAACCGACATGATTGACGTACGTATAGCCGTTGTGGTTTCACGGGAACGCCCCCGCCTTTCTCAGTCAGTCTGCCAAGTCCAACAAAGATATGTATGGCTTTTTCTCAGTGTTGCACAACAGCTTGTGCCATGCCTGAGCTGGAGAATCACACAAAGTGCGCTGCGTGGACTCTTCTTACTCCCTCTACGATGCAACATTGCCTACAAGCCTCTCCATCATTCTCCTTCTCTTCAAATACCTACTTCCAAGCACCCCATGACCGACGGGTGCTATTAGGTGCCTAATCCGCTTCGAATATGATCAGCTTGCATCCTTACAAAGGACGTTTGATTCCATAGTTTTACCGTACCTTGCTGTTGTTTCCGCTTGGCCTTGTCCCCAATCACCCTGGGTCAGGATTTCTAGCCCCTGTTTGCTGGGCTGGACCCCAGGATACAGAGCATCGCGCTGCTGCGCTGGAACAAGCGACCAGGTCCAGGGTGCCGGGCACCGTGACCCCCCTGAAGTTCCGGGGTACTTTCCCAGCCAGCTAGCTTCGGGGATAACTCAGATCGATAATCGCTAAATCACCTACTGGACGTCCTGCAAGTTTGTCCATGAGCCTTCATGACACTCTGAGCCATGTCTCCGCTTCCGAGCGAGCATAGCTTGCATACATGACTAGAAGGATTTCTCCCAGTCCTTGCCTCGAGACCTTCGGGCAGTCGGTCTTCAAGCTCTCCTGGTAGGATCGCCAATCGAGCAGCTTAGCACGTTGCTCACAGGATTTCGGACTTTTACCCTGGACGGATCCATGACGGCATTCCCTTGACGTACGTACTCGGTACCGATTCAGAATTGAGCAAGAAGGCAAGGTAGGGAGCGTGCACACTGCAGGATATGGCCCCCTCCCAGCCCGCGGCGGGGGGGTTTGCTTTTCAATATCTCCGCAGTGCTACCACACCCTCTGTCCAGCTTCTGAATACCATGTTCATCACATCCAGATATCCGGAGCCCTCGTCCTCCATGAGCAATTCCATTAGCTGCATTGACCAATTGGCTCTTGAGCAATCAAGATAAAGCAACACGTCATCCTGCAATATTCTATCGTTCTATATACACCTCAGCATGTGGTGCTTATCCAAGCGCATCCTATGTGCAGCTCCGTTTCTTACGTATAATATTAGACAACACCTTGGCTCGCGGTTTATACGGCGATTATATTGATCCGGCATAGGATATTGTCGTCCTCCATGACGATTGCTTCGTTTTGGCTTGACAAATCAAATACATTCCCATCTCCAAGTATGCACAAGCCGGCGCTATAACGACTCCCTAGGACTATTTAGAATGGGCTGGGGGTCGACCTGGCTTGCCTGGCCACTGAACATAGCCGTACATTATCTACCGCAGCTCCATGGATGGCTGTTTGGGTGACTGCAGCCTTCCCGCAATCCTGCAACATTGCACGGCCTCTCCTGCGCTACGTACCATGCACACAAGCATACTAAATGCGTGCACCGTGCCTGTGGCAGCAAAGCCGTCTTGGACCTCAGCACGACAACACGCATGGTTTGAATATGCTAGGAAAGCACAATGGTGGCCAAAATCAAAGCACACAGGGTATCTCTGATGTCGAGTTGCATCTGCCTGCGCCAAACCATTACAAAGGGACCGGCCAACACTGTGCTCTGGCAGCCCGCAGTGGGAAAGCCGCCCATGGAGAATCTCCGAATATGATTTACAACCCCATTGATGCAGCATATGGAAAACCGCATCAAGGACAGTGCAATCTGCCATATGAAAGCTACACCCTAGCTGCGATTGGCCGAGTCACCACCCCCTTTCGCTCTCAGGTCTTGCATCGTGCTTCTATGGTAAAGACGCTCAGTAGCAAGGCGTAATTAGGTGTACGACGAATCTCGTCCCCCCTCTTTGCCTCGGTTTTGAAAGAATCATCCAGTTTCCTCCCCACATGATCTGTAACAAACTCTCTACGTGGGTACTGACCACCAGCCAGACCAGACGGCTAGTCATGGTCCAAGACTGTAGGACGGCCGGCCCGATGGGCGGGCGGCCGCAGCGTGGCATCGCGATTTCGTCCTACTGCCAAGGCTCCCCACGGCAGTGCGACCATGGGTACACAAATCCGAGCACCAACGGTTTTGTTGCGTCGCTCATGGTGAATCATTTTCTAGCAGCACCCGTCTCACCTCCCACAAACGGACACGAAGCAGACTTGTCACATTGCTGTAGAGACAGACGGACGGCACGGCATGTGATGACGAGGGAAATCGCAAGAAAGGAATGAAGCGTTTCCAAACAGTCAAGTAACGAACAGTACGATAGCTTTGTTACCCCTCCTCGCAGTTCTTGGGATTATAGACTTCAGTCAGAAGCGGTCCCCTTCCCCTGGCGGGCCTCAAGTATATTGTGTTCAAGCATCATCGCAAAGCTTAATAACTGGCCATAGCCGAGACCACCCCTGGGCACACGAGGAAAATGAGGGAAAAAGCAAAATAAATGAGCCTCGCACAAGTGGTGAAAAGAACCTCCTTCCCGCATGAAATTTCTCCATTTTCCCACCTTCATTTTCCCCCAATCGCCGACATGACTAGCATTCTTTTGCAGCTTGTGTGTGTGTGTGTGTGTGTCGGCCGGCCAGTCTCTCTCTTCTTCTTTTCTTTCTCTGTCTCTCCATCTCGTCCCATTTTCTCACGCCCGACACTGCGGGCAATGCATGGATAATGTATGCGGCTCTGCCCAATAGGATGCTCCCGCGCATGCCCTGTACTGCAAATCATTGGACAGGGAATGTTTCATTCGCTTCCGGGCCGCCTCCGGTAGGTAGGTCCGTCTAGGACCAACAAATCCCTTGGTTTTCTTAATTCTGACTCTTGTGAATCCTTTATTCTTTTAAACAATCTGTCAGGCCTGAGAAATGGCTTGCTTCTGCTTGTGAAGGGAAAGGAGGGGGTTATCCCATTCTTTTTGAACATGAGAGAAATGCTTCTATATCCTCACCTGTCTCACAGTATTCGTAACTACATGTTCTACTCAAAAGGGTCGGATCAACTTCCGCTGTAGCCGCCTTTTTTGTGAGCTTGGCACCTGCATTCCGTTTACAGGCAGGCCACGCTGCGCGGCGGACTGGGGGCGGAGGAGGGTCCACTGTCCTGTCGATCTCATTCTGGGGTATGAGACTTTAAAACCTGACTGCAGAAGTGAGAAATTTCCCTGCGGTAATAGAAGGAAATTTTTCCCTTTCTTTCTTTCTTTTGCCTGTCTTGTCTAGACGGTATGATTGCGCCGAGCCAACTGCATCTCACCTGCAGGATCAGAACGCCGCCTACCTATCAAGCAGGTGCTGGGGGAAGGGAAAAGTTGGCAATTAACGACAACCATGTAACAGGTTCCGGACTTTTGTGCTAGGCAAGAGGCACCAGGGGATCAGTCCAGCTTCCTTGCTTTCTTTCTCTTCTTCCTTCTACCCTGAAGGAAAAGGCGGCTGAATTCATGGTGGCCGGGGGGTGGGTTAATTGCGAAAAGCGCGGAATAATTAAACCCGCCGATGGCTGTGTGAGCATAATATGCAGTCTTCTCAGCTCGCCGAAGAGAGAGAAGAAAGAAAAGACAAGAATGGCCATGTCGGCGATGTTTTTTTAGTAGCCAGCCAATCATTGGCCGGGTCACAGGCAGCGGGATAAGGTTATTATATGCATCGACGGAGTCATCATGCAAGATGGTAAATGTTAACTCAATGCTTGGTGAAACGGGTATTCTGGATTGACTCAGGCACCAAGTTATTTCTTTCGACGTTTTGTACCTTGCATAGGTATTCATGAGTCGTGATATGTAGGCTAGGCGAGTAAATAATTATGTCAGCATGAATGTCTGTGACTCGCATGTTCTGGCTCGTACGCCGGTGCCACGAACAAGGCGCCGAAATGGTATATCGAAAATTGGCTGAAAACGGCTCCGATATCCACCTTGTAGGTCGAACGGCGACGCCGCCGTCATATTCTCTCTTCGGCGTGCCGATATTTTGATTTATGCTTCTCGCCGCCCCAACCCCCTCCCCTCAAGTTCGGGACTGCGCATTTTCGAGTCCGGTCGGTAGATTGTGAGTTGATGTTGAATATCGTCACTCCATGTTCGTGAGTCGTATTCCGTTGCCACTGACTGACCATGACAGGACTTCTAGAAGGGCTGGATCAGATCGCATAATTGAGAGGAGGAGGAGGAAGAAGAAGAAGAAGAAGAAGAATGACAATGACGGACTCAGTGGACATTGCTTCAGGGGTTGTCAGATATTCGACGCGCGGGCATCAGGGTCGTGAATCGACCAGAGGGGTTCTAGGAATGGACTCTTCTCTGGTCCCAAGAGTCATTTGACCTTGGCCACCCGCGGCCCAGTCAGTCAAGTTCCTGAGAATGCCTGTGACATGCTCCTTTACTCTTTTGGACGTCCGTCTACCTACAGAAGGCCAATGATCATGGGGGCGGGCACGAGCGGCGATACTTCGCGGTGAAATGTCGGCCATCAGGCATCTGATCTCAACGTTTGATTCTCTCATCGCAGGAGAGCGACGGAAACTCTCGCCCAAGCCACAGTCCATTGCTCACACACCTCCGAGCTCTTACTGGTAAACCTGAGAGGTCCAGCAACTTTGTTGTCGAGGCATCCTTGTGGCTGGTATGGCCGGAGAAAGGGTAGACTACAGGTATGAACTTTGTATAACATTTTGAGGCTCCGACATGCAGTGCGTTCTCTCTCAGCGTGTGCCGAGTACTGGGCTGTGTCCAACATCTGGCCTATCAATCGTGAGATACACTGGCCTTTAGCCTTTCCCTTTGCCGCATGTGTGGACGACCTGGTTGTCCAAAACCGCAGAATAGCGCGAGTCACCAGGTGGAAAACTTAAAGATGGGAGGACGCGTCGGAGAAAGCATTCATAAAATTCGAGCGAAACGGCAACCCTCTGGCCATTAAATAATTATAAATACAGCGGGAACGACGCCTTCTGCCACTCATACTTGACCCAAAAATTATCACCGTTCGAAGTTTCTTCTTTCCATTCTTCTCGCTGAGCCGCGTCTCTTTCGGTGGATTCACCCACTGATATCCAGCCCTTTCACGTATATACTTGTACGCCCCGTCCAGACGCTTGACTTGACGCATACACACAAGGTCCAGTCTCAAGTGACTACCTGTTCATATATCTGACGCAGACCTTATTCGCGATATACAGCGACGGGTCTCCAAGTTACTCATAACCTGTCTCCCTAATGTAGGTTTCCTGATCTCGAATGGTCAACTGATGAAAGGAAGAAGCTGATCGCAAAGAATAGTCTTGGTGGTCGATCTTCAGCTCGACATTCCATCTTCAAATATGGCTGACAATCATACCCAATCTACCATGGCTGCTGTCGGGCAACACTGGCACCCGGCTGCACTCGGAACTCAAAGCCGACCTTGCGGCACCATCGCAGGTGTATCGCTACAGCCGCTCGGCACAACTGGCGAGCAAACCCTTCAAAGCTTCTCCAGATTTAGGCTTTTGACCGCCGAGCTCCGGGTACTTGTCTGGAAGTTTGCTCTCACGAACGAGAGCGATGAGCGCCTGGTCATTTTTGACCGATATGATATGAGGATTATTCCCACTCCTCACCTTATTTCGCCTCTCCTATTTGTCAACTGGGAGACGCGCGTGCTTGCGCTCAAGCACTATAATACAGAGGTGGCCGTCTACCACATGCCTGACACGCAGACTATGATAAACAGTGGCCACGGCGGCTTGGTCATGTCCGATGCTGCGATCCAACATTTTGGAGCCGCAGAAAATGAATATGGGCCCAAGGGATGTATTCGTCTCAGGTTGACGTCGGACACTTTCATGGTAGGTGAAAAGAACACCTACATGGATTGCCGACATGAAATCTTATCCCGCCGCACTTGGGTGGGCGCTCTTCGGGACGGCAACAGTCCACGGATACCCCTTGGCCACGAGATGGCTGTCTCTGCCCGCATCTCGCGGGCTCAACTGAGCCTGGTCCAGCGTGTCATAAAGCTGGATTATGCGGAAACAAAAATGTCTCCTTCGTGCTGCCACCGACATCGGCAGATGTTTTTCAACTATTTTTGTGGTCTACAAGTAGACGTACTTTTCGTGCATGCCGAGGCTTGCTATCTCTTTTTCGATGCTGGAGAGGCATGGCATACTCTTTCCAAGGTCGTCGGCAATTTATTCGACCATTTGTCGAGATATTCGTTCAAGAATATACTGACTATTTACGGTCAAGACATGGTGAGTGCATACTGGAAAGAGCATAGGAAGTTTTTGGTTTGCTAATATATCATTGTCTAGTGCGTCGAGGACAACATCGACAAGACGCGCGACACCTGGATGCAGCCGCCGGTGCAAACAATAATTCCAGCGCATAGCGAATCCAGACCTTTGCATCTTTCCAGGCTCCATTGGGAACAATATCCCGCCTCGTTTTGCCCAGGTCGGTTCTCGGAGAAGGACTATATCCGGCAACAGGTCAGCAAAGCCGACGATTCATTGTTTGGCAAAGGCGCGGCCGAGGATGAGTTTAGACAAAAGATTGCCCAGACGCGCCCGGATTCGTTTTTCCAGTTTCCATCATTCGTGTCGTACATGGAGACCAACAACATTCCTGCCCATGCCGCTACAACGGGGGCTAGAATGGCTGCATATCTGCAGGAGGTAATGGACCGCACTGTAGACCAACAACTCCTCTTGCAAAGTCGACTGGATTCTGACTCCGAAGATGACAATGACTTGGATTCCGAGGATGATGATGATTTGGATTCCGATGATGATGATGATGTTGATATGGATTCCGGGGATGATGATGATCTTGCGCGCCCTCGTGAGTCTGGTCGAGGGGCGATACAAACCTAGGAGCCCACAAAAGAGTCCAATCTCACTTCAGTGAGATAGAAAAGAGATATTTTCAAGGAATCAATACTTTATTGAAACAGATCAGGTCATTGTACCGGGAGGGAACACAGGTATAGCACAGGTGATCGTGCATACCAGTATATCGTATTATTGATAGTCGGCATGGTGTTTAGTCCTTTGAGGGGACTACTATTTTGAACGCAATAAAACTTGTTCACCCATTTTTACCGTCAATATAGCCTCGTGAATCAATCTCAAAGATCGTATGCTAGCTCCCCTGAAAAGCCAAATGGTACGCTGATGTTTGAATTGATACGATCTCATTCCTATGCGATCCTGCGTGCCTATAGATAAGCCAAGTTCATTCTATTTTTCGTTTACTCTTTGTTCGTGACCATTTGAGGGGGTCGTGGGCCAGATCGACGTGAGCTCATTTCGCCGCCTCCGCAGGATGGCCGTCATAGACCGAACGTCCGGGCTAGGTACTTGAGGCTCAACTCTAACTGGGCAAGGTGAAGTTGAAATAAGGCCCCTTGCAGTAGGCTGAGAGTTATCAGTAAGAGGTTCAACGGAGCATGCAGAAGTCCTTCGTCGACAGAGTCAAGGTTGCTGCCGTATGCTTCGTGTTTCAAGGGACCAATCTCACGCGAAATCATGCGAGTTAAGGCCATGACTGAGGCATGAATAGTATTGGGCATGGAGCAAGCAACTTATAAATATCGGTATAGATTCAAACAAATCGCAACGCTGTAAACGATTGAAAACAAGCAATGGGAATCATGCAATAAAAAATGTACCTCTTCCGACTCCATCTCCTATACCATGTAACAGCAACCCTCCCGACCGAGCGCCAGAAAAACGCAAATGCCAAAGAATAATCAATAAGCCTCATAACCTCCCGTCTGTTTGCCAGAGAAGGACAGGCGAGACCAGACGCGCCTGCTAAGTCTCGGCTTGGTGTACCGATACATCTTAATATCCGAATCTCGTCGTGGACTCACCCGCGACCAACGGTTGCTTGCCCGGCGGATATCCTGCCAGGCCGTCTTGCTGGCGACGGCGATGCTGAATCTTGACTTCTTTAGCGAAGATACGGGCCGCTCGAGCTCATCCTCGGGGTCGTGGTATAGTTCGGCAGCCTCGATGATTTGAGCTGCCATGCCGGGCGGGAAGCTTTCCAGGGCGGCATGGAGTGCCGTCTGAAAGTTGGGGTCGTCGATGGATGCCCCATGTAGACTGAGTTGTTGCAGGTCAAAGTTGCCCGACTCCATAATGACGCGGATATAGTTTGCCTGCTCGGAAAAGGCGGCATCGTCGTCGTGGTGGTGCGAGGCGGCCGCCTCGCCGAGGCCCATGGACGGGTCGAGCATGCTGTACCGGAACCGACTCCGCCACTTGGTCGACCTGGGAAAGACGGGCCGCCCGTTGCTCTCGCCGCCGTCTTGGTGGAACCCCCCTTCGTGCGCCGCCGCCGAGGCCGCCGCAATGTCTGCCTGCTGCTGCGGTGCGCTCCAGCCCAGCCCCTGGCCGCACCCCGCCGTCACGGCGGATATGGCAAACTGCTGTCCCACAAATGACAACCGTGAGTCCCGCAACGAGTCTCTGGCCGACGCATTGCTGTCGCACGCAGCACTCGCGCGCCGCCGCCGACTCAGCGGCGGTCCATTTCTTGCGGCCGACGATGAGGGAACGAGAGGCTCAATCTTGCCCTCGAGTTTGGCTTCGGTCTCGGCGCGGTGCTGTGCTACCGCGGCCACGGCATCGACGGCATCGTCGAGCACGACGGCAGAATCGCGACGCTTGAACATGTTTTCGAAACGGCCTTTGACGAGCTGGAAGCGACGTCGAAGCCAGGAGGCTCTTTTCATGTCTTTTCAAAGAAAGCAAGAAGAGGGGGGTAGGCTGGGCGGCCCGCGTGCAGGCGCCGCTTCAGGTTATATTAATCTCGACGGGAGGCTCATTTCTTTCTTCTTTCTGCAATATGCTCGTGACAGACACATGTTGGGGCTACCTCCAACCAGATGCTGTGTTCGAGCTGGACCCCCGGGGGAGGGGTGGTGCTCTTGCTTGTCTTCTGCCGGGGACCCAGGGGGAATCTTTCGAATTGCAGTGATCTTGGGGCCCGCTGGCCCGGGTCATAGGGGAAGGGAATGGGAAGGGGATCGACGTTGCGTTACCACTGGAGGACCTTGTGCCGATCCCGCATTGATGTTGTCATCGGGGGATTGCCCGATCCGGAAGTTGCCCTGGCCTTTGGCTGGGCAGAAGAATTGTTTCACGCCGTCGGCCAACACCAAAACAGCTCGATGATGTGCGCATTTCAACAACTGACGTCTTGATCTTGGCGTTTTCGAATTAATGATTTTATTGCGTATCAATGGGCAGTTTGCATCATGCAGAGATTTGATGCTCGTAATCAAAGGTTTGGTGGTTATCGCCAATGATTGATTGACATTTGAACCCAGTTTCTTAACAACACACACACACAAGCACATGGGTTACCTTGGTTGTTTGCCGCAGAGTCATGTATTTGATTCTCATTCGCTCTATTGTAAATTACAGAGGCTTGTTCCCCGCATTCTTTTTTCCAATGCAATGCAATATACCTGAGGAGCTGGAACAGGTGATGCCCATTTTGGGGTGAGCCAAGACTCGCGTTCAGCTCTAGCCTGGCTTCCTAATCGGGAGCTCCAAGCGGCCAAAGATTGACAAGGACGCGTACCGGTCGGACGATGGCCTTCGGTCGCCGCGCTCATGCGGCTCTCGAATCCCTCAATGTCACGGAGAATCATTCTGGAAGCAGATGTAGTTACATTGCGGCATTGATGCTGTCCTTACATAGTACGCATCCAGGATTGCGCGTACCCACAGACTAATATTCTGCATTCGACCACATCTGCCGTGATGGAACCCGGGTAGCATTGATAAGTGACAATGCCTATACTCAATTCTGGTGTTTCATCCCGCGATGCAGTGGCGCAAAAGGTTAATCCTTGGCGATCGAGCCGATTGAAACATTATAACGCCGCAATTCCAGTTGACGCCATTTTACTTGACCAGTCAAGAATTGTCTTGACTAGAACTTGTTTATCGCCAGTTGGTTTTCCACATGCAAGTATCGAGCTCATATTGGTAAGAATAGGTAATGCTTTGTCAGTCTCTCACGCGTCAGAGAACAGACTGTCATGCATATTATTAAAAGATGTGGTATTAAGTATTTCTCGATTCATCGGTCCCAAGACTACACCACAACCCCAATAGGCCCTTTTTGGCACGAAAGCTTGAAGACCGACGCTCATATTCTTTAGGTGCATTACCGCATTAGTCGTAATATTCCGTATTCCCGTTTGTCGTTCCCTATCTGTTCCAATGCTGTGTTCCGACTCTTTCAAAGTGACGTTCATGGCGTAACTCGTAAAGGCCAGCAAGACAAACAATTCCATTAGACATCGAGCTTCTTGCGGTCGCTAGCACCCTTGATAACAGTGCTAAGATCTCCGACGGGGAGGTTGATGGGGAAATCGACGGCTGCAAGAAGCTGAACGAGCAGCAGCCACCATCCGCCAGCGGTCGTGACAAACGAGCAAGCACCTCCAGCCTATGGTTTGGTATCGTGTTAGAGTAGCCCGTTGTATCATTCACGTGCGAGTGTAAACTTACGACTAGTAGCTTTTCTGCCAAGACGGCATTTCCTTGGGCCAACTGCCAGTAAGCACCGGTGATGAAGCCAACACACATGGTAAGGGAGAAGAAGATGACGACAAAGACAATGTTGGTTCGGACGGAGCAAATAAGGAAGAAGAAAGTGACGATTCCGAGTGACAAGATGAAGAATCCTGTAAACAGTCATTAGAATATTTTGTCCAAATTGAGAAAAGCAAACCTTGTGATATATCTTACCGAAGCTCGCATTGAATCCTTGCGTCGCGAGACCGGCGGCAGGTGAAGTGGCATCGGCTGGTGCGTACGGCGCGTAGGCGTTGAACTGTGGTAGAAGAGTACCGCCATAGCTCATCCAGAAAGCACCATAGTTGAGAAAGACTGCACAAGGGTAGGTATTGCCGAGGAAGAATTCGAGGACACCGCCGATGATCATGAGGACACCGCCAAAGAAGAAGAACACGGCACTATTATTTTGCCAATCAGCATCATCAATCATCAATGGGCAAGGGCGTCATCATTCGCTCACCTGTTTGCAGCACCGGCACCACCAGCTCCACGCCAGCCCATGAGATCACAGGACAATGGCCCAAGACACATGAGGAAACCAATGATGGCACTGTATACATGATTAGTCCATCGAATCACTCGACTTTTAGAGACGTTATACGGACATGGGCGTAGGGTTGGCGAATGTCCTGCGCAAATCACCCTTGACCTTGTTCTGAGGTTGCAAGTAAAGCTTCTCAAAAAGCTCTGGGGTGAGCGAGATGCTTCCCGCCGTCTTCATCTTACGCAACGCCTCGTCAGAGCTCATCTCGGTAGGACCGGCCTTTTGGTGTCCGTTGGTGTACTCTTCCATGATGGGCGATTGGAGGTTATCAATAAAAGGGTATATAGGTAGCAAAGAGGAGAGTGATGAATCAAGCCGAGTGATGTTCTTGTAGACAATGGTAGAGCGAATGATTCGAGCAAATGGAAGGCTATATTCGAGCGTCCTCACTTGTCTTTATATCCATTTCCCCGGATCCCCTTTCCCCGCAAAAACCTAGCATTCCCAACCTGGGGGAATCTCCACGAGTCCGCGATGCACCTATCCTTAGTTCTTGGGCTTTGCTCGTACGATTGGTAGTAGTAGCTCAGTTCAAGCATGGACGTACCCTTTCGAACTCGACTGCCGTCATCGCCGGGCCACTAAACGGCTCGAGTTTCTGCCACCGCCTACTTTAGCTCGAGTACCTTTCTTCTTTTCTTTTTTCTTTCTTTTCTGAGCAATGAGCATTGCAGGTCTCAGGTTGACCTTTGACGCTAGGTGGAGTGATATTCTCTTTTCACACTTAACCCCCCGCGCCGTTTCCCCAGACTTCTCCAATCGCCATGTGGGATATAGTCCCCAAACTAGGCTCATATAGGGTCTAGCTTGGGGGGAGAAAACGCACCGGGCTCCTCTTTATTAAGTTGGCCACACGTTCTCTCCCTCGGGCATGCGGAGGACCATCGACGACTTGTCCATGGCCCTAACGCCTGGCTTGCAGCTAACCATTCCCCTTAGCCCTATGATGATTACCACTTCGGGCTTGGTACTAGGAGAATGGGCCTACAAGATCACCACGCTCGTTCGACTACTGCCATCAGGCTCGAGTCATTGGCCGCCTGCAGTTCCGTACGTGCGGAATAGAAAGACTTGGTCATCTAGAAGGGGATCTCATATGGTACTCTTGCATGGGTTCGACGGAGGGGCCAAGTATGATGGGTGTTGAGGTCTTTGCATTACTTTGCACAAAGGGTCTACGGATTGCGAACTTTTGATCTCGTTTTATGTACGGGTCGCTGCCTGGAGTATTTGCTTTGTCGTGATGCTGAAGAACTTGTTCCGTGTTGCCGTTCCTTGGGCTACAAAAATACGTCTTACTGGGAACTACCTCACTACATAACCTACACGTCATACAATTTTCGTTTTTGATCATGGTTCTCTGGAGAAATCCAATCTACGAATTTGTTGAGGCAAATCACACTCCAGCCTGGCGATCCCAGCGTTTCAGCATCTTGGATGATCCAGACATCGTTCAAAAAGTGTTGAGAAGTCCTTCGTATGCTCTGGATGATGCATCGCGTGGTACTAGGGCAGAGATCTAAAGGGACCACAAGTACCCACCCCAGTCAAGTTGATATTCCGTATCTACCGGCATATCATCCCTTTGCCATGCCTCAGGGCTGGATATAGGTCCAGACACCCTACTAGCACATGTCGATCACTTCGGTCCCCCATGGCCCTAGCATATTGACCAATGAGTCGAAGTATTCCTGTACAAGTGTATAACGACGCGTGACCTTGGGGCGGGCTGTCGGTACCATGCATTCTACCGCGGCTGTCATTCCGCACCCGAGGGAAGTTATACTACGCTCCTTTTTGCCACGGAAAATCTATCAGAATCTTGGTCTCTCTTCACAGGAAGGATCATGGACATCAAGAGCATTGCCATTTCTCGTGAGTAACGAGTGGTCTTGCCTGGTCAGGTCCATCCATCCCTACATATAGTCGGCGGAATATTGTAAATGCTCAGATGCCGCTATTGCCAACCTTTCATCTTTGATTATCTGCTGGAACACAATTTGATTACACTGTTCATCGCGACTAGAAATCTATCAATGCAAAGTCGAACATCCGGTAAGCCAATCAGATAGCATCATGACTACCCGCGGCAGTATACTATCATTGTCTCCCATGGCTACCATCGTGCCCACTGGCCAGCTGGGTTGATCCACCATTATGGAATCATTGCCATCAGCAGTGGACCTTTTGAGTATCTAGTAAACAGTAGTTAAAGAAAAAAAGACATAGTTGAGTGGCTGGTCTGGCAATTGCCAATCGTCTCGGTTCTCTTACAATCATCCTAGGCCAAGTACGCGCTTCTCTCACCTGTACACCTGTACCGGGGATACGGAAGAGAGTCCGAGCGCGACAATAGTTGATCAATGGACCCCATGACGTTTCTTTCAAGTAACAATGCTTGTGGTTAGCAGTGTTCTTCCACAGATCCCCCGCCTCTAGTAGGTTTACAAGTCACCAGGTACAATCGTTCTCTGTCCATCTGTCACTAGTCAAGAAGCTTCTTGATGAAGCCCCAAATAAGTCATTATCATCTCCGAGGCCTCAAGTAGCTGGAAAACACCGTAGACTCACACAGAATGCAGGGATTAGCACGTCGGATACAAAGTCATTATCAGCAGTTGAGGTATCTTCCTATTCTATCCATGTGCCCAGGCCAAGTGCAAGTCATAAAGAGCGGACGAAGCCGGAAACACTATTGCCCATGGCAATCGCCATTCGCACTTTTCAATGTGCCTCGCTGTAGTCTATGCGTGTGCTCGTACTTTCTCGGCCGAATTGCGGTCTTGTTGGAGATACACATAAGACTATTGGCACCAAAGGCCTATTCCAACCTCACCGCCCACTACCCTTTCAGGTCTTTGACCTAGGACGCATGACTGACAATCATCAAAACTGAGGAGCTCGCCGTGCTGTTCGTTCGCCTCTTTTCATGCCCATGGAAGGATCCAACATCACATCCATCTTCTTCTTAACAGTTTCGATGGTCTCTGGACCTTGAGACTCGATCTGCTTGAGACCATCTCCCTCAAAAATGGTGTTGTACATGCTCGTAAGTGATGTTGCCCAGTTACCAATGGCTTTTACGCGCTCGGCATCGCCGCCAGACTCAATTTCCAAGGTTCCAGATTGTTGGTTAATCTTGCCGTCAATTTTGCCATCCACAATCAGAAATCCGAGAATGTCTTGTACTTCGATCTCGGGGATCTTCAATTGGCGGGCTATCCAGGCCAGCTTCATGCGTGTGTAAGGTGCAATGAGCTTGACCACGCCCTTGGTGCGCATATTGCGGGTCACTTCATCAATGTTCTCGGCAATAAAGGGATCTCCTAGAATGTCCTGGTTTGACTGAAGCACCTTGGAGTATTGATGCAAGTCGTCTCGTTGATATGCATCGACAAGCTCAGTCATGGCGGCGATCCGCGGATCGTTGCGGTATGGCTTTGTCTCTTGTGAGTCGAAGGGGTTAATATCCGATTTCATAAGCATAGTGGTCAGAAGCAGGTACTTCAGAACCTGTATGCGCTGCAGAGACCCAGCCTCGTCGTAGTTGCGGAATGATTCGAAGAAGTCGCTCTGTGCATCCTCCCAGTTCTCCTCGCTCATGTGCATTTTCCCACCACACTCGCGAATGATGCCCATGATTTTAGGGTGGGGCACAGCGGATCTGACTTTGAGAGCCTTTTGGTACAAAGCCTTGAGCTGCTTATTGTTTCGTGTTTCCGAATACATTTGAATTTCTAAGGCATACACCTCGAGAGAGTATGTACCCTTGTTAGGATCGTCGGTGCCATCTTCTCTTTGGCATGCTTTGTGGAGCTCTCTAAGCTTCTTAGTGACCGTGAGATAGTCCTTTCGATCCAGCAACAGCTTTGCGAGCTTGATGTTTGTCTTTAGCCAGAGTCGCTCGTTATTGGTACTTTGGAAACAATCCAAAGTCAATGAGTAGAATTTCTCAAGGCACTTTTGTGCCTGCCCATTTCCTGCCTCCTTCTCAACAAAGTCCAGCATGTTCGTAATGGACTTTTCGGAGTAGTTTCGTGTAACGGCCGACTTGACATAGGTCAGAAGCTCGGTATAGTGCTCAACTGCGTCATCGTACTTGCCAAGCCTAAACTCCAGCTTGATGGCTTGCTTGAGACCCTTGAAACCCCAGTCGCCCTTTTCGCTCTCCAGCTCTGGTATGCCCAAGAACTCGGTTATGGCGTCTTCGGGTTCGGAGCCCTTCATCTGCTTGGCATTGTAGTATTTGTTCTCGATGTCGACGTCACCCGATTCCTCCTCGTCGTCATCTTCGTATTCGAAATCATACCTGCGGAGCAAGTCAGGAGAGACCAGAGTAGACAATGTGGAAGCGACTCACTGTTCGTCATCCGACTCCTGCATGAAATCGTCGTCAGACATGGTGGCGGTTGGCCAGCGAAGGCAGGAGTGGAATACGGATGCTGAGTATTCTGGAATTCGTTCTTGTCAAGATTCCACCAGTACTGGACGGGTGGTAAAGTTGTAGGATGTATCGGTACTTTTGCTGCTTTGTTCTGAGGTGTTCGGCAGAATGCTGTTTTGCAATGAGGTTGTGTTGGGAAGCGAAGCGGTGCCAAGTCGCAGCTGCGATCAGACGGATTGGAGGGGATGGTTGCTTATCTTATCGGAGCTTGCTGGTTGCTGCCTTCAGTGTTGTTGCAATGGAGTTGCAAACACAACGAGCACACGGCTGCACTGACCTTAGCGGCGGCCTATTGAAAGCGGAGGGACGCCTGAGCTGGGGTGTCCACTCGCGGGGTTGAGGCGGGTTTCTGGCTGCGAAACAGTGGGGTTTCTCGGTCAGCACAAGCCTAGCGTTGCCTTACCTTGGTGGCTGGTGGATCCGCAGGTCTTGTGGCAACAATTTCTCCTGCCTTTTGACATTGACTTGTTTGTTCCAACATCACATTTTTATCAATCGTTGCGCACCTGCCTTTTCTCAGTCACGTACACGACCCCTAAACGCAAATATCAAACGCGCGGCGTACCCACATCGATAATCTCTTGCGCGACAGATCAACACCGTCAAGATGGGAGGCGGAGAGTAAGTCGCCCAAGAAGCAGCATTGCGCCCAAAGAGTAATCAGCTAACTCTTGTCGCAGTCTCAACTTGAAAAAGTCCTTCCACCCCGGACTTATGCGCAACCAAGTCCGGGTTGCTGAGGAAGAAGCAAAAGCTCTAGCAGAGAAAAAGAAGACCGACCAGCGACTGAAAGAAATCCAAGAAGAGCGACAGTGAGTACCCCCAACAGCACTCGGCCAGGATTGAATCGCGCCGTCTCGCTAACACTATCTCAGGAAAGAAGAACTACAACGACAGCTTGAAGCAGCCGGCGGAAAGAAACGAGTCGATCGCGTAGAATGGATGTACCAAGGCCCTACCGATGGACAAAATGGAACGACGGAAGAACTCGAGGGGTTCCTACTAGGCAAGCGGCGGATAGACAACCTTCTCAAAGGCAACGAGCAACAGAAACTCGAGAAACAAGCTGGACAAGCCAGCTTCATGGCCCTTCAAAACGCAAACACCGACCGGGATACCGCCATGAAGATTAGGGAGGATCCATTGCTCGCCATGAAGAGAAAGGAGCAAGAACACTATGCGGCCATGATGAAGGACCCCGCGAGACAACGCCAACTGTTGGCCATGATGGGCAAATCTGAGGAGAAGTCTTCGAGACGGGAAGACCGACACGAAAGGCGGCATCGGCATAGGCATCGTTCACAGTCGAGAGATCGCGACCATCGTCACCGGCGCCATCGTCGATCAGACTCCCGAGACCGCGACGATGATAGGGATCGCGAGCGCCGGCATCGACACCGTCGCTCAGACTCGGAAGACCGAACACCCAGATCCAGAAGCCCACGCACATCCAGGACGGAGGAAGACAGATACAAGAGCAAGCGCGACTATTCGGAGGAGAGGTCGAGCATTGGGCGGCGCAGGAATGATGCTGATGAGGATCGTCGAGACGCCAGGGACAACTCTGGGCGAAGGCGAGACGAGACGCGCGACAGAGAAGATGGCTACGATCGAAGCAGACGCAGGGACGATTATCGGGATAATCGCAATGGAAATGAAAGACGACCTCGAGGCCAACAGAGAAATGGATATCAAAATGGCAGAGACTCAAACAGAAATGGAGGAGGTTACGGCGGCAAACCCGACGATTCATCTGCCCAAGAAGAACGGGCACGAAAACTCGCGGCAATGCAAGCAGACGCTACGGAGCTCGACAAGGATAGAGAGGAACGACTGGCAGCCTTGGAACAACGGGATCGTCTGGCACACGAGGCGGACAACAAAGCCCGTGAGCGCTCTGGGAAATATGGAGATCAGGAGTTTGTGAATGGATTACGGAAACAGGCTTTGAACCTCTAAATTGGAAGTTGGAGCAGTGTCATGGTCAAAAGTCGGCCCGGCTTCAGATATGAACGAAGAAGGATTTCAATGAATAACGATTCGACTCCATAATCAAAGAACTCGAATCCCAACTCCCAAGTGAGAATATACGGGGATATTTGCTGGCACAAGCGGTTCTTTTTGATCAACTGCTAGTGATATTTCAGCTTGCATTCATTGACTATACTTGCACTAACATCTTATGGATATCTGAATGTCTCACTGACTCTTACGATTATTCGCATGGACTAAAAGTGAGACCATGCTCTAAGTCGCTGTCTCGAGGACCAGGAAAGTGAGTGATTCTGCAGTTGCAACAAGCCTTGGCTTGGAAGATTTTGAATAACCCCTTAGTAGCACGTCACGAACAATTTGGAGTCTCTGAAGTTGTCGAGGGGACAGTAGCTGGATCACTGCATCCGTAAATTACTTCTCTATAAAGCGTCATGTCCCCTCGGCTTCATATCTGTTTTTCAATAAAATAATCAAGCAAAAGTCTTTTGCTCCAGAACTCCACGAAGACAACACAGACTTGCACTCCAGCAGCTAAGCAAATATGTCCTCTTATCCACAGGAAGAAGATCACTCAAGGCATCTTGAGTATTCGCAAGGTGGCAATTATGCAGCAGACTTTGAGTACTCACGCGACAACGGTGGCCCAGCACACGCCGAGTACCCACGAGGCGACGGTGACCCGGCACACTTCGAGCACCCACGAGCCGACGGTGACCCGGCACACTTCGAACACCCAAAAGAAGACAGTCACGCAGCGTATTCCTTGAGCCCACAAGACAGTCGCGCAGAATATAGCTCAAACCCACAAGAAGACAGTCGCGGAGTACACTTCAAAAATCCGCAGCATGAGTATTATGCAACAAACGGCGAGTACAACTATAACGCAGTACCCTTCAGGTATCCACATCCCTTCGAGTATCAGCCACGCTGCAGTTACAATTGGTATCATAATTAGTACCCGGGCATACCTAGACAAGAGTACAGGCGGGCATTCGAAGTCGTGCACTATTCAGATGGGCCGTGGACCGAGGAGGCGGAGGAGGCGGAGGAGGCGGCCTTTTCGCAGGGCTTTCCATCAAGGGACGGCAAACGTGTTTACATGCCCTGGAACGAGCTGCCGTATCACACCTTGGGAATCGAGCATAGGCAACCTCCCTCATCTGATGAGAAGGACAAAGAGACTGAAGCCTCTCAACCCGCTGAGACCTAGTCTGGAGATTCTGGTGAGCTTCCCGATCGTGCGCTATACCATGGCTGCGGACCCGATTGCTCCTACTGCCAGGAGACTCTAAGTGATGAGGGTAGATATGAAAAGGGACACGGAAATTCAGCTGCCATGCTAGATCTCACGAATGAGAGTTATTGCAGAAAAAGCGATGCTGATCGTTGAACTTGAGATATACGGACCTCTGAGACAATGAACTGGTCGTCACGGTCATTCGAAGGATGCAAATGGTGGGGGTTAGTAGAATATTGGCCTTGAAATCTAACTAGAATATTCTCCTAAATGTCTCCTGCCATCCATTATACGCCGTATGTGAAGGATTTCTTAGTTGTCCATGGACGAAATCATAACTTCACCATTCCCATCGCGCAATAGTGTAACAAGACGCCCGAGCACCTGGATAGGTGGGGGCCTGGCAAGTCTTGGCTTCTGTAACGCAGTTGAAACCGAACCCAGGAGCGCCAAACCTGTTCCCCACACGAACGACGGATCGACGGCATAATAATCATAACCAACTGGATCTGATGAGATCATGGACAGTTTAAATTTGAATAGATTTGTTGCCTCTTCATGACCTCAGTCGCACTCAAGTTGATTTCAACAGAATAGGAATATTTTCTGCTTGACTGGTATAGTCGTCACGAGTCCCTGGTCCTCAGACCCTTTGATATACTAGCCCACATAGTCGGTATAACCCCCTGCTCACAGGCCCCCCTGCGTTGATGTGTGTCAGTCTGAGGTTGTATCGGTCGACAGTGCATGGCGAAACCAAACATCGCTACATCAGGCCAGGCCAGGTACCATTCTTGCCCAGAAGCCATAGGGTACTACATTACCCATGTCGTGCCTCTATGATATTCGTCTCAGATGCCCCATGGCGCCAAACTGCCCATGGGACGAAGGCATGGACGTCTGATGGGATAAGATGAGACGTGAGTCTCGAGCCGCCCATTCATATGAGCGATAGCTTACACTTCTCCAGTTATTCTCGTCTTTCAGATTCACCACTACTGAGCACACAATAACGCAGTACTGTAACTGGCAGAGAATTCGAAAAGTCTACTGTCTAGCCATGGAGCCACGCGACAAGACATATGAGACGGTGTCGACAATGGAGGACAGAGAAGAATTACTATCCAACACCGAGGTGGAGGACTCGCTCATGGGTGACGAGGAGAAGCAACAATGGCGGAACACATCATCATCTCACAAGTTACTGGGACACGACCTACGGCGGAAGAGAGACGCAATGCGTTCAAATCGATGGCTCATTGGAACCTTATTACAAGTCATCATCATTGCCCTGTTGACGCTTATACTCTACCGGCAACAACAGAATGTGCGGCCGCCCTCAGAGACGCCGCAAGTGGGAGGTGATGTCAAGGGAAAGGGACCGACGTGTCAGTAATCACTTTGATAAATCACTGTCAACAAAATGATACTGTTTGGCATGCTAACATTCTTTACAGTGGACACGATGATCGTGAAATTCGACGCGGATGCCAGCTTCGTGCCATGGAACACGACAGAACTCATGAGCGATGGGGTTTTGGAACAGTGGAAGACAATGTTTCCTAGTACGTGATTATCCAGTAGTCGAAGTTCCAGCTCTTCCCAAGACATGATAATTGGCTGACTTGTCCATCTTCTAGGCGGTACTGGCTGGGGCACCGACCGGACCACCTTTTCCACCACGACCATGACGCACCAGCTGCACTGCCTGTTCATGATGACGCACATCTACGCCGGCCTGGCCACCAACAACACGGCGTCGCTGCCGCACGACTACAACAGCCACTACCTGCACTGCATCGACTACCTCCGCCAGGGCGTCATGTGCGCCGCCGACCTGGCCACGGAGCCGCACAAGCCCACCGACTCGGACGACAATGGGCCCGGCGACGGCAGCTGGGGCGGGCTCCACGTCTGCAAGGACTATGGTCAGGTCACCGAGTATCTCGAGCGTAAGTGGAATCCTTTTTTTTTTCTCTCTCCCTGGGTCCCCTTCCAAATAATTCTCCGAATAAATCTTCAACGAAAACCCCCCACCATGAAATGGAGTTTTAAAAGGGGAGCCGCAAGATGGGATACAAAAGACCCCGCAAGGCTAATCTTAATTCTTGAAATAGGAGAGATCAAGGATGGAAACCGAGTCGTCTTGCCTGTTGATGATTGATCATCATGCCTTGGGTCCGCGGCAGACTGGAGCTGCCGTTACCTGACGACGGGACCATTATCCGTCGATCCGTTTACCGAAGCTGACCAGACATCGATACGCCATCAATCCGTCTGGCCTTGCCAGCTGCATTGGGTTGGGATTGAGAGAGTTTTTCCAGCATTCGTGCTTGTTGGTCGACGACTGAGGAAATGGAAACATTTTATACTTATAGCCATTGCGGAAAGGATTGTCCATAGATGCGATAGGAGGTTGTGCTTGCATCTACCACATGGTGATCACTGATCACGAGTTAAGGCAATCCGTGCTGGCCGGATATGGTTCCGAGATGAACAACCGTTGCGCCAACTCTTCCCACGGATTGCATCTTGAGTCGCATGTGAAAGGCGCCAAAGTTTGGGACAACGGTTTACACAAGTGTTGATCCTCCGAAAGAATGGCTACTACTGAGACTTTGAGTGTCGTCCGTTCTGATATCGGCTGAGTTGATCCATCAATCACCAGACTTTTGATTCAAATTACATTCTTCTATCATGTTGCATGCCAATATAGTCGTGATTTCTTTTTGTCGATATTTATTCCATCTCCGCGTAAAGCTAGATCTGAAGTCTATTAAAACAAACGATAGGCATCGTGACCCCCAGGTCATGTGGCCGGGAACAAAAAAACCGGAATAACCGTATGTACAGAGAAAATCTTCTACGAGTCCAAGAAAAGGGGAGTTGCAAATGCTCATAGAGGGGTTAAAAAAAGAGTGCCAGCTTTTTTTTCGCTGGTAAAGTTGGCCAAGACTGTAGCAACAATGACCAGTTTGACGCCGAGGCAACCGTGGAAAACGCTAATCAAACAACAACAACAAGGTATTTCTTCCCACACAAACTCCTGCACTCCTTCTTTGTTTGGACGGAAGAAACCAGCAAAGGAAAGACTTTGGCCAACAGAAGGGCTGTCCGCCTCATGATGGCATAGTGACCATCTCTCGTGGTAGAGGGCCCCCTCCATCATTGAGGGTCCTTCAACATTATTCCAACATTGCAATGCGACTTGGCCATGTTCCATTACATGATGCAGCATTTTGAATCACCCTCACCCGACGGTTTCACACTCAGGGCGACTCGAGCAGCCTCGGTGAAAGCCTCGTTGACACCACGATTCCTCATGGCGGAGCATTCAAGATAGCGCAGGGCCTTGATCCGCCGGGCAACTTCTAGACCTTGGTCGTAGGTAATCATGGGCTTCTTTTCGCGTTGTGCGCCATCGGGGGCAGGCGCCGGAGCCTCCTCATCCTCTTCTCCGTTCTCACGCAGATCGCACTTGAGGGCGACCAGTACAAGCTTCACGCCGGGGCAGTTCTCCTGGATCTCCCCGACCCATTTGCTCTCTACGTTTTCTAACGAGTCCTTGCTGTCGACACTGAAGCAAAGCACCACGACGTCGGTGTTGTCGTAAGAAAGACTTCGTAACCGATCAAATTCTTCTTGTCCGGCCGTGTCCCAAAGAGACAATTCAATGTGAACATTGTCAATGAAGATGTCTACAAGTTTGTAAGCATGAGCACAGGTTGTGGCAAGACCACCTCGTCAATTGCGCCGACAGAGAACCACGTCGATTCTGCACGAGTATTGCATGCACTGGACATGAATGGGGCACGATTGGCTGCGCGCAAGAGGCAGACGGCTGGAAGGGAAGGCGGGCATACCGTGGACGTAGTTTTCAAAGACGGTAGGCTCGTAGACAGTCGGGAAGTAGCCTCTCGTAAAGAC
Organism: Pestalotiopsis fici W106-1; assembly: GCF_000516985.1. NCBI lineage: Eukaryota > Fungi > Ascomycota > Sordariomycetes > Amphisphaeriales > Sporocadaceae > Pestalotiopsis > Pestalotiopsis fici. The sequence continues at coordinate 939,367 of NW_006917102.1, forward strand.
GTTCAACAGTGAAGTCTTGCCGCATGCACCATCGCCACTGTGTTGTCCCGACCATGTTAGCATGATTGCTTTTCTTTCAGATCAAGACACCAGTCTGTCTAGTCGCGAGGACTCTAGCGAGCGCAGGGACAGAGCGATACGTCATGATGGATCGATCAGGGGACTTTTGCATACAGCAGGACCAGCTTGCGCTGCACGTTCTTAGACCCTCCACAAAGCGGCATCTTGGGTGACAGGAACGATCGTTGTATACAGAAGTTGTTGGAGAGAGAGGAGGAGTCGTTGGGATGACGATGGGATCGGCTGGCTCAGCGTATCCAGAATCTGGGGTTTTCGGTTCCGAGTGCGGTAGTAGGTGCCTGTCTACCTAGAGCTGGGCTTTGGACCTCTCTAAAATGCCTACTAGTCTTAATCTGGCCTTGTTCGGATATTGAAGCCACCAGACAATGAGCGAGGCTACTGGTGATCGGAGGTTGTTGGTCGCGGGTGTTTCGTGTGAAGAAGTGATCGGCTTCTGGGCAGAGTTCGGGAAACGGTAGAAGGAAAACTTTGGGGGGTTGCAAGAGTGCAGATTGAGGAATGAAGCACGGGAATGAGGATAGCCGACGAACTGGAGGATGGTAATCAAATGTTGGCCAGAAATGAATGAAGTCCAGAACCCATTTGGATTTCACCCACACCAGAACAAGCGCCAAACCCACAACGAGGCCTTGTACCTACCCCACTGCGCTGTACTGCGCTGGGCTGCACTAATTTCCAAGGTACCTCTTTGGCTGCCGAAGGGCAGAAGTGTACATTATTGCTAGGCCCCCCTTGCCCTGGCTGGCCTTCAAAGAGCGCCTTTGCCGGGTGGCGCCCGCTGAACACTGCTAAAAAAGCGAACGCTCGTGGACTTGATGCGCCTTATTTTAGACGTCGCATTACCCAAAAGACTGGAATGAAGCATTGAACAGCAATAGCACTCACAGCAGATACGTTCATGAATGAGAAAGAATCCAGTCCAATACCAAATCTCGAGGTTCGTATTAGTTTTGCTTAGAAAATAGTCAAAAGTCTTGGCAAGGGCAGGCATTGATTCGAACAAGAATCGGATTGGCAAATGACAGGTAGCAGCTAAATTTGGTACCTACCCTAAAGTCTTTGGGTTCCCCATCTTCTCGCTTCTCGCCAATCCTGATCTGGGTCACGTCAGATCTCACTCTATTTCTAAACTCGACCTATGGAAACTCTGAATGGGCCATCTCAAAAACCAGCGAGATCCTGTGTAGTGTAGAAATCTATTCAAGGTACTGACTGCCATTACTGCATCCGGCGCCCGTAAAGCTTGGCGATTGTTTGTGGGAGCTGACTGACCCGCCGGCTTTGAATGCTTGCCCTCTTTCTTGACAGAAGGCCACGCGACTTTCAATAATCCCATTTCCTTTTTGGTAGGTAGATTGTCAACTCCACTTGAGTACTCTCGTCTGGACTCTGCGCCGCAATTTACAGTACACCCACGACTAGCAAAAAAAAAACGAGTCAGTCTGACCATGATGATGATGATGCATATGCACGTATGACAGTGATTACTATACAAGGCGCAGTTGTTCACATGCCTCTAGGCATCGTCAGAGGTTGTTCTCTCCACGCGCGACGTTAGAGGTTTGTCGTTACAAGCTGGAAGCGACAGTCTAATTCTACTCTTCATGCGCTGTCACGGACTCCGATAGCGCGCACCAGTGGCCATCAGCCTCATTTCGATAGCGTGCTTGGAACGTCCCCAGATTTCAGAGACGATGGGTGTCTCTACTAATCAGCTACTATATGCATGCATAAGCGCAATAATCTGAGCTGAACGCTTTCAGCGACCCTCTATTTCAATCTTCTCAGTGCCGCCTAGATCTTTTCTTCTTCTTCTGTTCAACAGGATCCCGAGTCCAGCCAACTCCGCCACCATCATGTCATCCCAAAATGTCGGGTCAGAGAACCCTACATGTTTTCGACAAGAGTGACACCTCGCAAGCCAAGTCGAATCTCCCCAGCGCACAGTTCGACCTGATCGTGAACTAGGGATACATCATGGTGTCTGCCCGCTCAATGCAAGCATCATCTGTTCTAATTTGAACTTGGTTTACGACTTCTTCTGAGATTCTCAGAACCAAGACTTGACGATATTCCGTGGCAAGATGTCCCATCCTGTGGCCAGTTCATCCGGATATGCAGTAATTACCCTAGCCACGTAGGCCATTTTCGATGAACTCCAATGCTGTCATTGTCGATCTTTACGCAAATCATGTCCAGTTTCTGCCTATACATTACGCGGCTTGAGGCTTGAAACCGAGCATTCTTGCAATGGGTCTCAACATGTTGGGGCTATACACGTGTATAGTCAGCCAGGTAGGGCTCCATCCAGTCTTGCATCTGCATTAACTGCTTTGGTGTCTGGTGGATGGAACGACTTGCTGCGGCGCCACAGTACAGCTCAGCTGAAAATGTTCAGTGTGGTCGGCTCGATCTCGACCGGCCTCGCCCCGTCGCCTAGATATGCTCTCCATCTCTATGGTCCAAAAACAAAGAAAGAAAGAAAAAAGGGCGTCGCTGAATCTACCTGCTACTATTAGGTATATACACGAAAGTACGGAATACGAATAAGTTGAATAGATCCCGGGGCTAGCACGGGTTTGGCTGGCCATCGGGAATGGTCAGGAGTTGCAACTCACAACCCGCAGATTACAATGGCCCACCGCGGACAGAACCGACATTACGGCCCACCCGGACCACGACTCCGTCTCACTTGGTTCAAAGTTGGCCATCTCCGGCCGCCATCTTTCTTGAACTACACAGTCGCTATTCAACTGCTTAGCTCGAGACCAACAATTAAAGTACCGGACACTTGCCCCCTTCGACCAGAACAGGAGTTGGAATTCGTGATCTCCCCTTAAATCCGGCAAGGCCCGGCGGTGACCTTATGGATGCGGCGGGCCGTCGTCCCATGTGGTCCATAAGGTCTATGCACTCGGCCTTGTACTCCTTTGGAGAGTCAGCAGGTTTCCGTAAAGGGGTTTCACGCAGAATTGTTTGTCTTCGCCTTTGACTACAGGGGCAGATCGAGGCGGAAGGGTCCATCGAATCATGCATATCTGCTTGTAGCTGCGTTGATGTCACCATACCAAGCACCCAGTTCAAATTTCCGTGTCCCTTGCTGCGTTGAGAAACTGGTGTGAACCTCATCCTCTGGTGCCTGGACCTGTATGTTTATGCTATGCAAGGGAAGTGGCGTGTTCAATCACTTGTTTTTACTAGTATGGCTGAACTCTGCGACTCCTCCAGAGACACGCATCTCAACAATGATAGCCTCGAGATTAGCAACGAGCAAGCTATGCTGACCGACATGCCGACTACGGAAGGATTGACAAGAACTTGAATCTGTCTCAAGGGCCCAACACGGAGTCAATATTGCTCAGTTGGCTGGGATTCAGCATCTGCTCTTACCGAAGAGGAAAATGGTCATCGACAGAACTTTCTCATACATCAGCAGATTCTATTATACCCAAGTGATGAAAGCCCAATAATCACCTTCTAGAAGGAAAATCTAGGTAATCAATCCGCGCACGGCAAGTAATCACGTTGAGAAGTGGCTTTTATCGACTGTGTGTTGATGAACGTCAACCTTTTTTAACCAAATAAATCGACATGCACTGCCCTGGTTGCTCTACACAACTCCCGCAATTCATTCAAAGCATTCTGTTGGGCTTGCGGCAGAAGAAGATGCCACTTGGGGATTTGTAAAGTGGTAGAAAGGTAAAGCAAGGCCAAGCCAAAGGATGACTTCATTCAGAGGTGAAAATAGCTTGATTCAAACACAGTGTGACACCCTGCTCTAGGCCACACATCTGCTTCTTTACGCTTGTTTCGGGTCCTGAAAATCTCGCAATTTCTGAACCCTGGTTTCCGAGAAAATAAAGATTTCTGAACCTTGCCGTGCCGTGTCTCGTGCTCGCGAGGTAGAAAACGGGAAACAAGGGGGGAGCTTTTTTTCTTCTTGGTTGTTTACTCAATCAAACCTAAAATGCGACAGAGGGGGCGTACATGGCTAATTTCTGATAGACAGCCATCTTTGTTGCTAAATGCCTCACGTTGATCATGCTGCCTTGCCTGCCTGGATGGAGACGGGAGTCAGAGACAGAGCTGAGGATTTCGGTAGTTGGATCGTCAAAGACATTGTTCTTCCTGCAAGATGAGTGTTTATACAGAGATATCAGGCGTCAGATCAAGACAGGAGGCGTGTGATCACATGCCCATGTCGTAGTTGGACTATCGTGGTTATCATGTTTCATACAAACCAAGTATCGAGATATGAAGAAGCGCAATGCAATAGTGAAAGAGGGCCTTGGCATCTTGAGAGGATCTAAGACGGGTTGGCACTGAGGTGAATGACAATCACGGGAAACAAAGACGACATCCCGAGAATATCAATACATTGAGGCAGAAGAAATCAGTAATTTATTTGTTCATTTGCAAAGTTTTAACACTTTTGCGTGGGATATCTGGTGAAATAATATGCAAAGAATGATCAAAAACCAGCCCTGATGCTCCAATCCCCGTATTAGGTAGATGAACCCGCCGACTCGACTTGTGTAAGCCTATGTCCTTACCCCAGTCCAGAACGGGTGAATGGCGTAATAATCTATATGATGAATGACGGTCAAAAGAAAAGATTAGACAAGCATGAAACCTTGTCTTCCTATTGCCCCAAGCTCACAAGCCACTGTCAATCTGATTGGGCTCGGCACCAGAAGTCCAGGCATTCCAGGCGTCGCACCCTTCTCTGATGCTGTCGGGCAACTCGATATCGGGAATCTGATCAGGCTGGAAGACCATTTGAGCAAAGAAGCCGGCGCTGGCGTGCCAGGCAATGTGGCAGTGGAAGGGCCAGGCACCGGGGTTGCTTGTCTCGATTTGCAAAACAATGTGTCCAAATGGGCGCACATTTTGCACGTCGCGGCGCATTGGGTTGTCTGTTCTCACGAGTGCCTGATCGGTAAAGTCGCCGTCGCCGTCTGCGAGGATATACATGTTGAGACCATGGGCATGGATTGGGTGTGGTCTGTGAAAATGGATTAAAATCGGCTCTCAAATACATGAAAGAGGACAACTTACGCAGGCAGAGGGTTATTGATGATGAGTCTGACAGAGGAATTGCTACCGTAGTTGATCACGTTCAGATCCTCCTCAAAGGTCAAGTTGCCATCCATGACCTGGAGTAGCGTTGGGTTGTTAAAGTCGACGCGGGCAGACACTCCACCAAACGTCCACAAAAAGTGACCCGTTTCATTGACAGTCGTGTTAATGTTCAGATGCTGCGTAAAGGTAGCCTCGGGCAGCGGGATGGGGTAGAGCGGAACTGTGTTTTCGAGTACGTCGTTGGCGCAATTACCCGGATCCGGTACATCCCACGGCGTGCTGGTGGGCATAACATCGGCATCTGCATCTTCATAGAGAATGGCGGCAGCGGCATTTGGCTGGTTGGCCCCGGAGCAGCTGGTCAGATTGGCGCGCAGCCAGAATGATGAGTCTGATGCACCAGCATTGGCGGTAACCAAGACATCAACTCGCTGGCCCACACCAAGAGTGACAACAGTGGTATTGTACGGCTCAATCTCGACAAAGTCATTGGCAACGACAGACATGGTGTGCTCGTCAATAGAGATGCGCTGGATGCCCTGGGAACCCGAGTTGTAGAAGCGAAGACGGTGTATCTTTCCAGACTGGAAATGGAAGTTGGCGACGCCGGCATTGCTGGTACAGTTGGTCGTGTCATTAGCAGCAATACCGGCGCAGTCGAAATTGTTCTTTCCCTGGATGAGGTTATTGTCGGAAAAGGAACGACCTGTAAAGTTTGGTGCCATGATGTTTTCAACAACTTCAAAGTATTGATCGTGCCACCAATCTGGGTACCCGATTAGCAAAACTCGAACTCGACAATACTTTGTATGCTGTTACCTACCTCCAACAGAAATGGGGCCAACATCGAGATCGTATGGTGCGTTCAGAGGCCCATATATCACTATAGGACCGAAAAGACCGCCCGAGTACTGAGCCGAATAGTGTGAATGATACCACGAGCTGCCATACAAGTGTGCCCTGAATCGATATGTGAAAGTGCTGCCGGGTGCAATGGGACACTGCGATACGCCCGGTGTACCATCCATGAACGGCGTGCTCTCTTGTAGCATGCCATGCCAGTGGATTGTTGTTCCTTCGTCAACCTCCTCGATATTGTTGGTTACAGTAACCTCGATCCAGTCACCCCAGTTGGCCTCGAGGAGAGGACCCGGAAACTGTTCATTTACCAGGATGACACTCTTGTTGTAGCCGTCAGGTTGGATATAATCTCTTGTAATGGTCCAGTCATAGTATCTTGTCATTCCTGTATCAGGTGCTGCGTAGTAGGGGTTGTCAAAGGAGCTTAGGTCTCCCCAGGGGCTCCTTTGACTTGAGATGCCATTGTCTTGGATCCAACTTGGTAGGTAGGGATTAGCGGATGTACCCCAGAGTGATTTGCTATGAGCTGGTTAGCTATGATTGAATCAACCAGGAGAAGTTTGCCCGAGGGCTCTGTTGTATCTCACCCATTCTGCAGATTCGAGCTCAGCTCGCCAACAAGGCCACCTGCATTACAGCCTCTGAAGAAATCCATTATACACAACAATGATGAGAACGACAAAAATATAAAACAAAGCCTCAAAATAGTATGAACCGTGCCTTGATGAACAGTTGAACGAGTGAATATCCCCAGGCAGGCCAAAGAAGAAAGAACTACTAGACTGAGCAAATTTGACAAGAAAAAAGCGGCAGAGACATAGTTCTCTTATACTGACTGAATGGACTTCGGACAAAGTGCACCAAGCTGGGGGCGGCAGCCACAACCTGAGTTCAGCTTTAAGCCGGCCAGCCGTTCCCAAGACACGGATCATCCATGGATTACGAACGAGCTATACCTTGTCGATGGGAGCAACTACTACTACACCTGTATCCTCGAGTCCCACCCCAGCTGTCGCACGAGTCTTCCCGCGTAACCGGTACAGGTGAAATTGGGGCGGCAGTCAAAGGTCTTGGCTTGCTGGGTTGCTGGTGCCAGATTTTGAGAGACATATCGATCTCTTTTCAGCCGCAAGGCAGCTCCACTGGGCGCATTGAATTCTGGGATTTTTTTTTTTGCCCTCTGTTCCAAGAATCAGGGTGCCATGATATGAGACCCCAGCTTGGGTCTAGCACAGGTGAGTCGTATATTCGACGTTCAAATTAAAATCCTGGACACACGTCCTTCCACCTGATCCACGTCCCTAGAAGTCATCGTCTCTACTGGCGGTTCGAGGTCAGAGCCAAGCTTTTGGCTAGTCGTTACACTAGTACAACTGGACCTGGAGATCGTACCCATGGACTATACCTTTGTTCGTACCCTGTAAGGAAAGACACACTCAACGCATCGTGCTGGTGAATCATTTCCAGAAGGCTGGAATCCCTCATTTCAAGGAACGTTTACAGAGTTCAACGTTGTTCTACAATAAGATAGCGCAGAGAGCGCCAGAGCGCATCAATGTGATGTTGGCTTGTGGGCTCTTTTGCTCCCCTCGGCGGCTCAGCGATCGAGGCAGAAAAAGCAAGCAGCCAGTTCGGCGATCTCTCCTTGGCCTCTCTGAGCCCCGAAGAGAAAGGTCGATGCAGGGGGACCGCAAGTCTCAGGTTGGGGAGCCCTTATCCATCAAGAACTATTCCATGCATAACGGGGGGAGGACCCAGCGAAACTTTGTTTCTCCGGTTGATCCATCATCCAATTTTTTTCCCCCTCTGGCCACAGCGTTGCAGCTCCTGAAGCAAGCATGTGTTACTTGATCGCTCTTCGTTGATGAGTATGAGCCTGGCCACGTCTGAACGCCACCAGATGCGGTAGCCCATCAACGCTCGTGTGGTGATGACGATGTGATGTTCTCGCCCCCCTTCTGCTTCAATTAGAGACCTGCCTACAGTGAGCGATTTTCATAGCCTGCTTAGACTGCTGTTTTAGAGACTAATCGTCAATTTGAAAACGCCTTGGCCTCGCGTAATCGGATCTGTCATTTTTGCCACGGGCTTTTGTTTACGTTCAAGTCAATATAGTTGTTCGAAGGGATGCACTGGACCCTTCAGGGTGCTACCTATAAAAAAGTACGTGTGTAGTGCAACTAGGTAGAACTGTAAGCCTGTAAGAGCCTGGCCCCATATCGTAGATCGCTGCAACCTTGACCAGGGTCGTTGGCAGGGATATTTACTATGATCATGTACGCTTAAATGGCGAGCCTATTTTGACCTTCAACAAGACAACATTGCAGCCAGGGCTGGAGGAAGGGATTCAAACAACTGCCACATGACCGAAAGTGAGCCACCAATCCACTGATACAATGATCTTGTCTCTCATGTATAATACGATACCTTCACACACACTCATATGCAGTCATCAACACATATGCACCACGCACACACACATATGTATGATACTTTTGCATGCCTATCCAAATTTCGAGATAGCGCGACCCCGGATGTTGGCAAGTGCCCGGATTTTGGATACATTACGCACGATAGGCAAACAGGGCTGGCTTATGGATTTCAGGTGCCGTTTCTCATTAGTCCATCCCACCCGGGGGAATCAATGTGGCTCTCTTTCTGCCCATAGCGCCATTGCTTTTTCCTCCTCTCATTGGCGCCAAGTTGGTGCGCGGCTCCAACTAGGAGAAAAAGTCAATCCGGAGATTCGTTGGGGGAATCAACACGACGCCGGGAGTCTGAGCTGAAGCGGCAGTTTAGCCTGTGCTCCATAGAATCAATCCAATGGCGATGATAGATAGGCGAAAGGGAGAGTTGCCTTTATATTGTGAGTGACGAGTGAACTTGCCTCCCCTAGAAGACAAGAAAAGATGGCGTTGCGTGGCTGTCCACGAATACAGCTTTTCCATGACAATCTTGTTTGTTTGTTTAATTTGATGACGATGCACATAATTACGGCTCACCGGGACTGCAGACAAACACGGCACGTCGTCGATAGCCACGAGGAAATCTATTATTAATCCATACTGCCAGAGCTTTCAACCGAGTAGTGGTACGATCAATGAGATCGAAGGCCCAATTTTTCTCTCACGCAAGCTAGAGAACCCGGCGCTTCATGGAAACAGAAAACTGGAGCCCAGATGGTCTTGTATCTCCCATGGATAAACAGGAGCTCCTCGTGTTTAGATATCACCACTCCGATTACCACGACCTTTCATGATTTTTTCGGACTACAAAACATCGGATGACTTTCCAACAAGCATGGTCCGCGATATTCCTTGGGAGCCCATGCGTCCGCTCAAACTTTGTCTAGCACAACTGCGCAAGGACTTGTGATTTCATATACATCTCACACTCCGGTACCAGTCCAAATGATGCGGGCTCAAGGGTTTGCGTATTGTTCATTACTCTTCACTGCCGGAACAGAATTGGGGTTCCGATGTCAGCGTTTTGTTTTCCAGCCAAAAATGTAAAAGTCACATCATTTGGCCAACCTGAAACGCCTCCAATATGTACATACTATACAGACCAGGGCAGGTCAAGATTCTTCGTTTGGAAGCATCTGTTATTCTCTTCATCAATTCGCACACCGCGTGACGCCTAGCAGCCTCTCGGGCGGAAGCTCTGCTGCGGCGCGGCCATTACATATGGTCGTCTTTGTGCCCGCAGGAAGGCCTGGTTTGCCATTGGCGATGCATCGGTCCTGATCACACTGCCAATACCCATGAAGAAGCTATTTCGTCAGTCAGCAGACGTCCTTGTACTTTTTTTCCTTCCTCTCTTGTGGTGTTACGAACCCAAATGTTGCTCCTGAACCAGCCATGTATTGTCCTAGTGTTCGCATGATTCCGTTCGGGCCAGCGCCGTATCTGAAGATGTTGACGGTTCCTGTGTAGAATCCCTTTGTTAATGACTGAGTCTTGGGTGGAGAAGGTCGGGTATGTCGCATACCGAAAACAAAGCCCATAATGGCACCAACAGCTGCGGGTGAGTTGTTAGTTGAGGCTGTTCGAGTTATTACAGGGAGACCCAAACGTACTTCCGCCCATCATGGCACCCATCTTCACTGTTGAGAGCCCTGTTAGCTAGAGATCACGGCGACGGCAAATGATTGATGGCGCAACACTTACACTTGTCGAGGTTGGAAGGGCCGTGGGCACCGTGGCTAACTGTGCTGGGAGGTGGAGGCATGGTGAATGATGCGGTACTGATCGCGACAATATAGATTAATTGATCGGTTTGTTTGTGTCGTTTCTGCTGACAGCGCTGCGAGGCAAAAAGAGTCGTTTGGCGTCGGGTATGCGACGTTAATCGTGTGATGTGATTTTCGGGCGGGAGCTTCAAGAGCTCTTGTCTGCCTCTGCTCCGTCTCCACATTCAGCCGAGCATTGCATGGACTTGCATAGTTGTGCATAAATATTTTCATCGGTCTTGTGCACTTTCCCGCCGACTGCTCGGCAGGTGCCAGATGGCAGATGCCAAGAGAATGGAACTTTGGTCAACTCATCAAATTCCCGGTCCCGTTCTGCCAAGAGCACGGACCTCCTAGATCAAAGACTAAATGATACGGAGCCTGGCAACCGGGTCTTGTTTTTCTAATAATAATAATAATAATAAATATTTTATTTTCTTGTTTTTGTCCAGGTGCAGGTCCCTATCGATACGAACGGACAGCGATGATTGCGCCAAAAAAAGTAACCGACGGACCGCAATGTGGCCTGCACGGGGGAGGCCTCGGCTCGATCCAAGCTTTCAAAACGTTGTCATCATCCCGTTTGTTGCAGGGCAGAAACAAAAGAACCCATGAAACCAATCAAACGATATGCCCACTCATTATGAGATGCAGAAGATCTCTTGAGTGGAAAGCCACTGGAAAGCACAGGTACTTTGACTGCCCAAGTACCCCAGGTATGAATAATACGTGCATCTTTGCAGGTGTCACGTGAGCTTTGTTCCCCTAAAATAAGAGGCGAGAGACCAAAACAAAAAGAGTTGGAGCATCTAATGTTACTGTACCGAGACCGAGGATTTGGTTTCAACACGCAGCAATACATGGTACATCAGGTTAAGAATGGCCCACTAGCACACCCTAGACGCAGGATAGACCAGCACGTTGAGTAGGTAATAAGTCTGCGCATCAAGTAGGATACGCACCGTAGTTATCGTGAAATATCAGCAACGCTCCAATAGATGGAATCGCCAGCCAAAGGATAATAAATTTTCGGCTGTGCTGCAATTCCTTTGGGCTGCGGCTCCTGGGTCGGACTCCTCCAGCAAATGCAATGAATGCCCCATGCTCCCTCGTGAAAACCCGCTAAATTAGACGCCTAGCGAGACGGACTGGGGGGGCCTTGACCGAGCCGTCTGGACTGGTTGGTCGACAGTGGCTGGCCACTGATGAGCTGAGTGACCCAGACCACCTAAACTTGCCAGACTGGATGAATCGTCGTCCTTTTGGTGCCAAAAGTAAAGTGTCTCTCCAAATCTCGAACAACGACCATCAGCGTCATCACGCACGAAAACGCCCTTCGAATACCCCCCCTGAGCCATCTCGTAATCGCTCCTCAATTGACTGGTATGTCTTGTCTGGTCTGAGATCATCACACATGTCCGTCTTGCGCCCTGCCTGCACCACCGACCGGCTGTTCTGCGAGAGCCAGTTGCGACCGACCCTTGACCACCACCTTTGATTTTCTCGGCACCTTTTCTTGGTTACTAACAAATTTTATCCATCAAGGCCGACCCATAGCCCAACTTCCGACTTCGCCTACTTGTCTCTGTCCATTGTCTCCCGACCCGTATGAATCAGAGACGCACTTGCCCGTTATCCAGATCCCTTGGTCGCGTCAGCGGGTGGAAGAGGAGTGACGACCTGCGATCTCCTGTCGTTTCACTGGCGACTTCTGGGACGCTTTGAATACACCTCAAACGATCTTTGCCAACGCCGCTCAACGGAATCTGCCTTTGTCGCATAGCCATCCCCCATGACAGCCGTCGCGAGCCCGCCCACCCTATCGCAGCACAACCGGCCGGCATGGGGCATGAATGGTCATCGTGGAGTTCAGAGTGTCGATGCCATGAATTCCGACGAGTTGAACCGCATGTTTATGCCACGAAAGAGCTTACAGCGCAATAACTCATCTTCTTCTATATCATCTAATTCGTCAAATACCTCAACGTCCACCGTTGTTGGTCCCAACGGACAGCCCGCTCAGCCAAACGGCACAGCAAATGGCGCCCCTCTATCCATAGCTGGAGCTGGCGATCTAGGCTCCTGGGTGCAACCTGCGCCGAGAAAACGTCTACAGCAAGCCAAAGGCCCGTGGCCACCAGCAAAGCCAGAGACACAGCCGGATTTCGCTAGGATGGCTGCAGGCCGACCACAGCTGATGGGCATGAACGGAGCGGGATCTATGCAGCCTTCGCCAATTTTACAATCTCAACAGCAAATGTCGACACAACAGGGCATCGCTCGGCCTCTCGGCGACCCGATGCCCCAAGGCGGACAACCAGTGCTTTATCTTTTGAGTCTCAACGGCACTTTTGAGCGCAAGACCATATCTGTTCCCTTTTCCCCTGACACCCTTAGAATCGGTCGTCAGACAAACGCGAAGACAGTCCCTACTCCTACCAACGGTTTCTTTGACTCGAAAGTTCTTTCGCGACAACATGCCGAAATATGGGCTGATCGACAGGGCAAGATATGGATACGCGATGTCAAGTCATCAAATGGCACGTTTGTCAACGGCACGCGCCTATCCCAAGAGAACCGCGAGTCCGAGCCACACGAGTTACAGACTGGTGATCATTTGGAGTTGGGTATTGATATTGTTAGCGAGGACCAAAAAACCGTTGTACATCACAAAGTTGCAGCCAAGGTCGAACATGCCGGCTTTTTGAATACTGCCAGCAATCTCCTCGACATGAATTTTGGGGATCTTGATCCGTCAAATGCCATGATGATGCAGCACGGTGGCGGCATGCCATTTCGAGGTCGCACGGGAAGCCAGGCGTCGCTCGCGAGCAATGGTCGCGTGATGCCCAACAACGGAATGATGGGTGCTCAGGTCAATGGTATACCACAACAACGAGCCGGGGGCTTCTTCTTTTCTCCTATCAGCACCGAGCAGATTGTAAAGAGACTGCAGGTAAGCACTAAATATTTCCTCGATCGTACTCGCCATCCTTCAGTCAGTCGATTAACTTTGATTCAAGAATGAAATGCGGACAGCACGAATCCAATCTTCAGATCTTGACCGGACTGGTCATTTCATCAGTGCATTACTATCGAAAGACGATATCAAAGATATGGAAAAGCCAGATGGTGCCGAACTCAAACATCAAGCAGTGAATGGAAACGCCGTACAGTTTATGCGAGCCGACAACAAAGCAAGGTTCTCCGATCCCCCGGCACCACCCCCTCAACAACCGCTTCCCGAAAAGCCAGATGTCCCATCATTGAAGCGCGGTATCACTGAGCGTCCCAAAACGAGCGTCTCAAGCGCCAACGTATCACCGATTCGCCAGGATGGCAACGTGAGCCAGATTCTACAATTAACCGAGGCCCTTAACAGTGCAAAGAAAGAGCTGGAAACGCAAAATACCAGGATGCGGGATCTAGAGGACATGCTCCACAAGGAACGACACGCCCGTGAGCTGGCAGAAGAGCTGGCCCGAAGATTGGAAGATGCCGCAGCCGCGAATGTCAACGGGACTTCTCACAATTTGGAACAGGGAGTGGCGGAGCCGACGCTTATACTGGATGAAGCCTTCGACCCTCCAGTGGAAAATGTTTCGTCTCCTGTGGCTGATACACCGACCGGTACCGTTCCCGAAACATTGCCAGCAGGCCCAGAAGTTGAGAACATTGAAGCATCTGCCACGCAACTACACAAGCAGCTCGAGTCCATGGTGCTTGAGATGAAGGACTTGAGGCAACAGCTCGAAATCTACAAGACGCGTGCTGAGTCCGCCGAGGCAGAGCGGGACACTGATCGAAAGACTCTTGCCGAGTTGGCTTTGCAAATCAGAAAAGACAACGAGATTAGAGAGGAAGCTGCTCGCTGGCGGTCGTTGTCCTCCGAAAAAGAAGGAGCCGACAACGCGACATCAGCAGACAAAGCAGCCATGGTTCATGTACCATCCATGAAATCCGGCACAACGGCCGGCCAGTCCACCACAGAAGAGGAAAAGGACGGATTCACATTATCGCGGTCCGACACCATCAGGCCATTTCCTACCCAAGGCGGTCAACTCGCTCATAATCAGGTACTGGCAAACAGTGTGCCATATGCCTCCATGCTCGGCGTTGTCCTCCTGGGCATGGGCTTAATGGCATATATCAATGGCTGGCAGCCACAGCCTCCACGACTCGACCGGTAGAGACCAGGAACGAACAAATACCACCACCACACATACCTCCCTTTCTCTCCATCGATTTTCTTTGTACCTATTTTATACGACGACTTTGTCCTCAGCCACGAACGACAACCTTTTTTTTCCTTGGGCTACTTTCATGTAATATGGTCAACACGGGGCGTTCAGGTAGCGGCAAGCGAATTCCTGCCTGCGATTGGATTTGCATTTTGAGGGAAATGCTCAATGATGAAACGATGCGCATCTACTGTCGCTTGCGCCGGGCACCGGAGATGAAAAATGGACAATTGAGGATTGTGTAAAATTGGTGCATACATTTTGCATCCTCCTTGCATAATTAGGGGATAGTGTAGAAACCCTTGGCATTAAATACATCGCTGTACAGTCCTCAAAATGATTGCTTTTGGTGATCTGTTGAAGCATTTCACGACAATAGTGTGACGTGCCTCTTATCTCCCGTAGGCATATGGTCATTGGCATCTTCATTTTTGTCTCATCCAGCCAGCATCTATCTATATTTTCAGACAACTACATACCTGATTTACTTTACTGGCCAAGCTGGACCATACTGTCACTAAGGGTATAAATTAGATGTGCCCTTTCCCTAGAGCAAAGACGAGCCAACACATTTTCAAAACGCTTTACCTTGTCCCTTGTCTTGTCACTTACGGCCGTGTCTAGGCCATCTACAATAAAGACCATTTTCCGGGCACCGAGCAAGTCCAGCCGTGGAAGACCGGCAAGAATCTCTAGACCTGCATCAAGGCTGTGCTCGTCTCCACGAGCTAGGGCCTGAAACTTACCTTCCCCCAGAGCCTGGCCGGCGGCTCCAAACGAGGCCAGATTATCAGTGCGGAGCAGCGCGATGGCGGCATAGACGAGCCCGGCCACGAGCTTGACCAGCGTCGCGGTGCGGAAGCAGCGCACGTCGGGGAGGACGCGGTCCAGCGAGGGAAAGACGTGCACGACGAGAAACTCGCGCGCGCGCAGGTACTTGGCCAGCTCGTACCCGGCACGTGTGGCTGTGATGGGGAGACCGTCGGTGTCCTGTCGCTGGGTCAGTTCTTCGTCGTAGAGGGGCACCACGATCTCTTTCAAAGTGCCGGTGATGGTGCCACGGCGTGTTATGGTGCGTGTGCGCTCTCGTCGCACCGGTGGTCGCTGGTCCTCCTCTGGGACTTTGACCTTGAGGGAAGCCTTTTCGGAGAGAGTTCCGCGACGAGATCGTGCTAGTGGCTCCCGGCACGCTGCTCGCGGGTCAAATGCGACCGACGTCTCAATGTCGTCGAGAATCTGTGCTGGTTTGGGGCACCAGAATGGCGTATCGGCCAAGCTTAAACTCTGGTCCCTGTACTCACCTTCGTCGTCGATGGACCGGAAGCGACCCGGGGCGCCCAGCTCGGTGCGGAGTGGCTCGGAGCGTTCGAGGAGCTGTGTCCGGGAGACGGTTATACCAACGGCTTGGAGCATGGTCAGTTCCGATGACTGTGCTATTGAGAGGCTGAAGAGGTAAAATCCCGGACAGATCTCTGCCGTGTCAATTTCAACTGAGGATGTAACTTGGACGTGCTTGGCCAGGGCTCGATGGAGTTTTGTACAGTGACTAAAGACAAAAGGCCGTTGTTCATGGTACAATGCCATTATACCACATTATTTTCAGCGGCTGGCTCAATTTATTTTGCTTGTCCCCTGTCCTCTTTGTCAGAGTGCTGCCATTGTTGACACTATTGACCCATGATAGCCTACTTTTCTCAAATCGTATTGTGCCTGTGGCAGGTGCGGATGCCTTGAACGCAGTCACAGTCTATTCTTATCTCATTGTAAAGGAAATGCCAACACGATAGCTGCTTGGAATTTGCTATTATTCAGTGAGTAGATACCAGGTCTCCATTGAAACCTATAGCTAGATGCGTAGGTATGCTATTATCTTGTATCAAGCTGCTATAGTTATGTGCGCCAAATGGTTGTTAAGTCAATGGCGACCTCTACATCAATTGATCTTCGTATTTATACAAGAGGTACGGGAATCTATAGTCATGTGAATACACGTTCAACAAAGCAGTCGAACTGATGTTAAAATATACTGACAACGACATGGCCGAGGCCAAAAATCCTATTGAGCTTGACGCCCATTGAAAGTCAAGCGCTATTGAATAAGCATCACATACTAGTACGTGTGTTGATTTTACACCTCAATACATTGAAGTTCCAAAATGAAGGTGCAGAAAGTCCTACTCACAAATGTTACACGCCCCTGAGGAACCTCGGTATCTGATCCGCAGCCCGTGCAGCGCTCGAAACATGAAATTGAGCTTGACTTCTTTGTTAGGCTCCCTGTGTGCATTCATATGTATAGATAGATACATGATGGAGGTGAAGATAAGAAAATAAAGTACTTCAGACTCTTAAACATCATGACGTCTTTGTTAATCCACTTTTCTCCCAGTAACCCGTCTTTTGGCTATGAAGCTTTGAGGGTCTTGGGCTACCGCAATTATGGCGGCGCCGACGTCGCAGAGGTGATCGCGATTTGCTCTCGCATTCTAGCTGGGGATGAGGAAAGTTGGATGAGGGAGTGGTAGCACGTAGCTGCTTACTCTATGCAGACGGGAGAAGATAGCCTGGCCAAAGGCAATGTCCGTAGGGCGGAAGAAGCTTTCTTGAGAGCTTCTAACTATTATCGGACTGCCGAATTCTATCGTCGCAGTGCCCCTTTCGAGGACGAGATTTCGAACAACCTGGCCACTGCTTTTAGTGCGGCATTTGTATCGGCCGCACGGCTGATGCAATACCCTTTCGAGGAGATCAGCATTCTCTACCGGAACACCACACTGCCTGGCTTCATCTTCAATGCAGCACGGATACTTCGCCACGACCAACCATTATCTTCAACGGAGGGTTTGACTGTGTTATCAAGGAGTCCTGGTTCGCCATCGCTGCTCCAGCATTGCAGCGCGGCTGTAACGTATTAGCGTTTGATGGTCCAGACCAGGGTCGCGTATTACGGAAGTAACGTTTATTCTTCCAGCACGATTGAGAGCATTTTGTAACCCCCGTAGTCGATTTCGTAATCACATGTCCGGGAATAGACCCCAATAAGCTGGTACTCTTCGGCTGGAGCATCGACGGCTATCTCGCAGCGCGTGCCGTGACAAGCGAGCACCGCTTCGCAGCTGTCATCTTGGATGATGGTGTCTTCGATTTCGGCAGCGCCTTTCGTACTTCGCTGCCGTCCTTTGTGAACTATCTGACAGATAAGAACTGGGACAAGACAATCGGGGTCATCTTGAGGACGGCTTCGAGGTTTGATAATGGAGCTCGATGGGGGATTCTCAATGCGAAATGGACCTTGGGGCTCATATCCGAGGCCGAGGTTCTTAAAGAGGTCTCGAAGTACAATTTATCGGGGTTGACTGATATGATAACCAGCACCACCCTGGTTTTGGACGCACCGGACGACCATTTTCTGAAGGGTCAGCCCCAGGAACTATTTGGTCGGCTGAAATGCGAGAAGAAGTTTGTTTCCTTGAGAAGTGAGCAGGGTGCAACCACACATTGCCAAGGCGCATTCTCTTCATTGCACCAGGTCATTTTTGACTATTTGTATGAAGTTGGGGTTCTTTCAAGCTAGTGTAAATATAAAAGTTGGAACATCTGAAATCGTAGCACAATTATGATCATAGGTATGATAGAGGGCATTGAAAGATTGTAATGTATCGGCTCGACCATTCTCTGTTGAGGTTCAGGAAGTGAGATACCTGACTAATCTATGGCATGTACTCGAAATTTTGACTCGTGGCTCAGCTGCATCGATTTTACCGGAAGATATAATCTGGACCTGTTTGACCAGGGCTCAATCAAGTTTTGTATAGTAACTGAAGATAAGGAGTTATTAATCGTACTATACCATTATGGCCCATTAGTTTTAGCGATTGGCCAGATCCATCTTGCTTCTCTCATATCCCCTTGATTGAAATACTGCCATTGTTGAAGTTCTAGTATACCAACGGTAGATACGGACGTCTTGAACGAAAGTGGCTTGTCATAATCTATTATTATCTCTTTATTAAGGAAAAGCCAACGTGATTGCCGATCAGTATTCTCCACAACTCAGTAAATTGATACCAAACCTCAATTCAAATCCGAAAGAATGTTTGATTATTCTGTAGCATCATTGTTCGCTCCCAGGAAGAGTCCGCTTTTCATGTTGAAAACCTTGACAATCTCATCATAGCCATTCTCCGCTGCATAACGAAACGCCCTGGCTTGGCTCTCCTCGCTACTAACATCAAACATGAGATTAACCTTGTCACTATCTTGCGCGGCTATTGCATAATCTAGCGGAGTCCTTCCGTCGTGGTCTTGGATGTCTGGGTTGACCTTATAAGTGTTGACTAATAGTCTTACTGTCCTGAGCGAACGATCAAATATCCTACTTTCCATGGCTAGATGCAATGGCGTGATTCCTTTGTTGTCTCTGATCTCCCGGTCGACATGAGCAGCACTGAGTAGTATTTCAGCATTACCTTCTGTCCAGCTTTCTATCGCTTTGTGCAGCGGAGTCCTCCCGTCCGAATCTTTGCTGTTCGGGTCGACGTGATAAGTATTGAGTAAATACTCAATGGTCCGCTTGTTCCCAAACAGTGCCGCCAGATGCAGCGGGGTACTTTCTGAACCATCTCTGCTTTCCGGATTAACGTGGTACGTATCGAGCAATAGTTTAATTGTTTCTCGTTGACCTTGGCACGCCGCACGGTGCAGTGGTGTGCATCCTGTTCTGTTTCTACTTTCTGGATCGACATGATAGGTGTCAATCAACAATTTGACGACTGACTCTGCTCCTTTCTTTGCCGCTAGATGCAAGGGTGTGTCTCCGCTGAAATCTTGACCTGCCGGATCCACTTGATACATATCAAAGACTAGCTTGACAATCGCTGCGTGCCCACTTCCTATTGCCAGATGCAGCGGGGTATCTCCCCTGCTATTCTTAATATCGATACTGGCTCTGTGACTGTTGATCAGGAGCTCGACGGTCGCCTCTCTTCCGTGATTTGCTGCGAGATGCAATGGCGTATTGCCTTCTTCGTCTTTGCTCTCAAAGTCAAACTTTTTGGAATCGATCAGAAGCTGAGCAATGCCTTTGTGACTACTCTCCGCCGCAGCATGCAATGCAGTCCTTTCATCACGCTTCCACGCACGAACAGGGTCGAAGGTATCAAGCAACGATTTGACAACGGGGTAATTTCCTCCTCGGATAGCGGACATGATCGGCGGTTCGTAACGGAAATGATATTGTGAAGCGCCCCATTCAATCAAGATATTCACAATTTCAGCAGAACCTACATCTGCAGCGTAAAAAAGCACAGGTAATGAGTCCATGCCTTGGAAATCCGGATCCGCGCCGGATACCAGGAGAGCAAGTACAACTTCAACCCAGCCGCACTCTACTGCTGAGAAAAGGGCTTCCCCCTTCTGAACTCGGGCCATGCTGGGCAAACGCTGAGAGATGTATAACAAGGCAGCAGTTGAGTCTTCGTTGTCTTCGATCCGAGAGAGATGTTCAACAGTATGCAAATTGTCAATCCTGTCCAAGAAATTCCCATAGCATCGAATGGCTTCGCAGCAGGTATTAGATTGATCGTAGCTTTCATCTAGCAGCCATGTGATCCCAACCTTGCCAAATTCCATGCTAGTATTATTCATGAGTGCTGATCTGTATAACTCGCCCAGAGTCATTGCGGACAAGCGAGCATAATCCTTTGCATGGTCTTCGACTTCTTCTGGAGGCTGTTTGCAAATACTCCACGCCCATCGCATGATCGCTTCTGCGCTCTGCCAGTGCTTTGCAATCTGATTCCTCTTTAAGGCTTCTATTGCTATTTGCAAAGCTACTTCGATCGGAGCGCTTTGGAGTTGGTTTCTCATCGAAGGCAGAATGCACGATAGAGCCTCCTCCTCATTTGAGCCCAGGCCATTACGGGCGAAGGCTTCCGTTATGTCTTTGAGCATACTACTGGATAGAAAAAGGCCTCGAGGACCTTCTTCCACAGCAACACGGCCCACACTAGTGACACCAGCAAGAAGGCTTTTGACAAATGAGCCAAATATTTCTTGCGCACAACAGGATATGAGACTTCCCGAGTTGGTTGTACACATTTTGATGTGGGGGTGCTGGAGATGCCCACTAAAAGTGGCTGTGGAGGCTTAGCTTAAAGTGGCTTTATAAGTCCCTTCGGGACTTATAAGCCTTTGTTTTTCGTTGCGTTTAGCATACAGGACGATCCATCGTTTTTCTCAATCAAGACTGTTCCCATATATTTTAAGATTTTATATGCTATTTGATCAAAAACCACATAAAGGCCACAGCCTTACGGCTGTCTGTCTTAGGTGGGGTTGGTTTGGTTTGGTTTTTGTTCCCCATCTCAATTTTTAAACCATCATAGCTGAAATCCACATTTTGTGTCTGCGATGCTTCTATGTTGTGCCAGCCAAAGTATCTGGCGACTCGTGGATTGTCTTCCGCGCCTAGGTCTCGTGGAAGGTTGCTGGAAAGAGGCTCATATGTGCTTGAAACATTCTGTTTGAGGATAAAGATATCGGACGGCCTCGCAAACTCGACATCTTTATAAGCAAATGTTTCATCGTGCGTATGGAACGCAGTGCCGGTCCATAATTCCAAATCTTGGAATTCCTCTCTTGTCGAAATGATACGCCGAGTAGGAACCTCGAAAGCTCTCGATATTCTCACATGATCATATTTGTCGCGCGTTTCCGTTGAAAAATCGGATACAAGAGACCATAGCCAGAGTCCCAATATCGCCTCTACCTCGAGCGGCTTTTGGAACACCAACCGGTCTTCCCCGAAATGATGTAGTCCAACATGTAACGGAGATATCTCAGAAGACGCGGAATCAGTCTGGTGGCTGCTTGACTCGAATCGAGTGGCTACTGAGCAATTGACTTCCCACCAAAGGATGTCGGCATCGGCCAGGTTGACGCCGAAAGCGCCTAAGTAGATCATACTGACAACATCCTCGAGAGCTTGAGTTAGCTGTTTGGCCACATATTTAATCTTGACCATCTCATCTCTAAACTGCCTCGATGAACTGGCTTGGTCCGGGCTTGTAGCTGGGGAGTCTGTAAGCTCTGCCAGACGTGTTCGATAAGCCAAAAGCTTGGCAGCGGCATTGAGTTCCTGAGAAGGTCGCGTATCACTGGCGATATGCTTCGACGTGCCGCAGAACTTCCAGAACTCTCGCCTGTCGTCCGCAGGACTGTGCGCAGCCCTCTGCTGCATCTCGCTTGACTCATCTTCTATGTCGTTACGACCAATACGCAAGGCAAGCCAGTCCAGTTCGTACCCGACAACCTCGTCCGGGCAGTCGACAAGAAAGTTATCCCGAGGCTTCAGTCGTTGCATGCGCAATGAAGCCCGAGCAGCACTCATGACAATTATGGCGCCAAGTTGTGCGACTGCTGCAGTAGCATGAATGCCTCGAAGACCAATGAATTGCATCACAAACCCAATGGTAGTCATACTAACAGCGGCCCATATCTCGGGCTTCTTTGCTTCTGAACGACGCTTCCATGAGATGAGATACTTTGGCAAGGGTTGTTCGCGGTCACTGTAGCAAAATGCATCAAAGGTTTGGTCACCGAGGACTTGTCCGCCAGGTTGTAGCCAGTATAAAGACGGCACTGACTGCTTGGTGTCTCCCTGTCGTCTAGAACCGTCGTTCGATGATCTGCGATAAACCTGCTCGGTTGTACTCTCACCCACGAGAAATGCGCAGTAAAAGACTCCACTGCAGACCAAGAGAGTTCCAATGATTGTCAGAGGACAGGCATATTCGACAGAGCCACTGTTCTCAGACTCCCACTGTAAGTAGTAGGTTATGATGCCAGCATAAATCAGAACGCCGATCTGCAAGACAGCACCAAGAATGGCGACTCCCAGGAAGACGGCATCGGACTTTCGCTTGATCCCAACATTGAGCGAGAGGTTCGGGGCAAATGGGCCGCTGTCATTGTCCTCGCTTTGAGACTCCATATCGGTGCGGGCACCTTGTTCTTTCCAAAAGGATTTTCCATTGTTGGTCTTGAGGTAGTCCATGAATGTGTATATTCCTGCCGTCTGGGAAAAGTTGGGATCCGACGGGTCGTGTATGACCTCCAGGATCTTGGGCCGACCAAAGACACGCGCGATGCCGCCGTTGTTGTATAGTTCGCACACATTGCGACTCGTGGACGAACACAGCTCCGCCTCGGCATTTCCCGCGCCTTCCTGTGCTCTGCCGATAAAGGCACGCAGCGACGGGCTCCCGCATACGCGAATGGCTGAAACAAGCGCCGTCAGGATGCCCATGGGCGCCATTGCAAAAATTAAGTAGTCGAGAAACGTGATGCTCTCACTAAGATATTGCATCGTGACTTTTTCGCCAAACAGGGAGAGTAAAGGCGCAAGATCTGTCGCCAGGTTGTTTGAAAAGTCATCCCACCAGTCTGCGCGCACCAGTGGCAGGCCGCCAAGGATAATATAACATGCCTTGAACAACATGACGGTCATATTCGAAAGTTTTCGCTTGATTAAGAGCGGAGTTGAAGAATTTTTCCAAGTCAAATCAATAAGGCTCTGGACGCACCCAGCCACAGCGCCCGATTTTGACCCCCACGGCAACACCTGCAGCGACCTGCTGCGATGCTGCATGATTGGGCAGCGAAGCTCACAACAATGAGCTCCAATTGGTGTCGCTTTGGTTTTCCCGGGGGTACAAGACACCCGATGAAAGGCTTTGTTGCATTTGGCTCGGTTATAGATCACGTGCAGTGCATATCGCATAGAGTCTCGATCCCACAGCTTGTCAAGAAGGGGCAGCGCAGAAATATCGGCTACCATGTTGGTGGTACACAACTTGAGCTTCCTTCTCATGTTTTTCACTGCCCATTGAGCAATCAAACATGATCAGATCAATCAAAAAGACTTGCTTTCAAATGATGGACTGCGCCCGCTGTTGTATTCGTGTAACGACAAGCAAGGTGATTGACTTTTTACTAGCAATTGACAGCCACGTTAATAATCCAGTAGCCTCTGACGAATTCTCTCGCTGGTTCTCGTCTTGGCCAACGGTGGCAAGGATAAGTAAAGATAATCTGCGTAATCGCTAGATGGACCACGAATGACCTGGCAGATCCGGTGCCATGGTTGGGTAGCTTGCAAGCGATCTATAAATGGGTACGCCTGCCTTTGGCATGTCGCTTCGACAAATTCACATGCAGGGAACTTAAACCGAATTGATGCATTAGTGGAGGATGAGAGATCTGATACTAATCATACCTAAGTAGCGTACGCGGTGGACGCTTTCGAGAATTTCCCGACCCAATCGATGAATATTCCTCTTCTCTTGCGAGTGATTCGTGAAAGCGTCAAAGACTAATTAGACGCACACCTAGAGACCAACCATATTTGCTCAATTACGAAGTCGAGCGGAGTCTTGTGTCCAGTATATGGTTGATCTGCAGACCCGTTGCCGCGGGTTGCAGGACTAAGGACCAAGAGTGGCTCATTGCATAGTCCTACGTACGTACTCAAGCGGACCCCAGTACGGCTGTTTCCGTGGATGATAAATGTTCTCTACATTTTCATGGACTCAAAAAGTCTTGGCATATCGTAACTTTTGTCTATGCCCCTCTCCCATCACTAATCCCTACGTGCGACCAGGCTGTACCGGCCCCCTTGCGTACATGCACATGCATGCTACGTCGTTCAAGTCGTCATCGTTATGAAAACTTCCCAGTAGGATGGCTTCAAGAAAATGAGTGTATAGAAAGTCTGCTTTATTCTACATCACAAAGACTTCTCATAATGGTCACGCATTAGTAGCATGATTCCTGCTCAGAACGAGATACGGTGATAGAAATCCTCCAATTAGTCGATGAACCTTCATTCTGGCAAATTCCTATCTACTAGATCTACAAAGGAATGGATAGTTGGGACTGCGCAATAAGGGCTGACCCCTGTCCGGCACATGGTTTGGCGTGGCGCCTGGGCAGTGTATACGCGTCCTACCGCCCGCATGGGACAGAAAAGCTTATTCCATTTACCTTACCCCGTACATTGGTCCCACTTCCAGGAAATTATACGTCACTGGAATTGCAAGGCTGTTGAGAGACGTCCTCAGTGCCATTGAGGACTGATAGAAAAGACAGACAAGATTGATGTTGGCAAGGCATGGAGGAAATGCGGTTCTCAGTCATACTTCCCGGCCAGTTACATATTTTCCACGTCTATATTTAGCGTCGATAGAAATGGAAGCTATTTTCCACGCCATAGCCTCGAGATGTCAATTACGTAGAGTGGACCAGTTTGCAAACTTCTATGCTTATACGCACTCCATAATGTGGCGGGAGAAACAAGAACAAGCTTAACAAAATGAAACAATATTCGTACTTGAGAATCTTTGCAACTCATGGATAATGATTGGTGCCACTGTATTTAAACCCCCGGATCGGACGTGACGTGGCCTGGGGCGGACGGGAAAGACGCTTGGACGACCGGCACGCCGAGTAAGCTCGGGTCCGCTCGGTGATAAAACATGATCCGAACTTGGGAACCACCGAAAACGCTAGACCGCCAGCGTGTTAATACCTCTGCTATCATTGGTAGTCCTCATTTCGAAACATGTCTGCAGGGTCTCTGGATGTGGCAGTGATCAACAACAAAAGAATCTTACGTATATTTCAGGGTTCCCAATGCCGCGTCCAGATCATGTAGCGGAGAGAACGCGTCACCAAGGTGGACACAGCCATGAAGAAGGCAAGCGAGGTTGACGATGGAAAGTGAATGAAAGATGGGAAGAAGGCAAGGAGAGTAAGGAGAGCCTGGCGGCGACATTGGTATAAGGGGGACCTTTGCGAACTGGACGAACTGATTTGATTTCGAGTCCATCATCAAGTCAATCCTTTCAAAGTCAGTCATCAGTCAGCCACAGTCTTTTTCGAAACCAAAAATCTCAAAATGCGCTTCTCCGTCATCTCTCTTACCGCTCTTGCGGCTTCTGTCGCTATCGCTCACCCTGGCGAGAAGCAAGTCCGGACTGATGCCAAGATCGCTGCCGCCAAGCGCGAGTTCAAGGCCGGTGTTCGCCGAGGTCTCGAGGCCTGCTCCGGCAAGCTCTCAGCCCGTGGCGTCACTGACCGAGCCGTTGCCCGCCGCGCCGCCACTGCCAAGAAGTATGGCCGCTCCGTCGAGGCCCGCGACACGGATACCGTCCTCAACACCAGCCACTTGTCGACTGCCAACTACACCCTCGACACTCCCGAGTCGACCCTCTTTGCCAGCAGCGGTACCTGTGCAGTCAACCCCGAGGGCGAGACTGGCCCTTACTGGGTCAAGGGCGAACTGGTCCGCAACAACCTGCGCGAGAACCAGACTGGTGTACCGATCGTCATCGAGGCCCAGTTTGTCGACGTTGAGACTTGCGAGCCTCTCGAGGGTATCTACTGGTGAGTATCCCAGCCTCCAGTAATTCATTGACCCAGACGTGCTGCTGAACATGAAAAGGGATGTCTGGAACTGCAACGCCACTGGAGTGTACTCTGGTCTCGTAGCCGAGGGCAATGGCAACACTGCCGACGCAGCCAACCTCAACGCCACCTTCCTGCGTGGTGTAGCCAAGAGCGACGCCGACGGTGTCGTTCAGTTCGAGTCCATCTTCCCTGGTCACTATGATGGCCGTGCTACTCACCACCACATGGTCGTGCACCTGAATGCCACCGTCCTGCCCAACAACACCCTGACTGGCGGTACCTACGGCCACGTCGGTCAACTCTTCTGGGACCAAGACATTATCGACACCATTGAAGCCACTGCTCCTGTGAGTACACATAAAGATGACCCATGTAGTGTTCATATGCACCGTGTTCAATCCCATTGCTGACATGACCATGCCTCTAGTACAACACCAATACTATTTCCATCACCAACAACTCGGATGATCGTGTCTTCAGCACGGAGACCACAGACACCACCACGGACCCCGTCTTTGAGTACGTGTACCTTGGATCCGACCTTAGCGACGGTCTGTTTGGCTGGGTCACCGTCGGTGTCAACACCTCTGCCACCTACGATCCCAACTACAGCTACGTCTGGACCTCGTCGGGTGGCGTTGCTCAGAGCGGTGGTACTGTTACTGTCAACAAGCAGTAAAGTAAAGTATTGTGTGTTGGGGAAACATGACTTTGTGATCAAAGGGCGGCATAAAAATAGAAAGAGTGGAGTAAATTTCCATAGGCTTCAAAGTGCGCTTTGCTATTTGTTTGTTTGTTTTAACAATAGAAATTTTCAAATTGTCTTCTGAGCTCAGAATTCGCGCCCAAAATTACCAAAAAACTTTTACGAAGCAGGTGGGCGCATGAACATACATATATCCAACTCGTTTTGTTCGCAGAGGCAGATCGCACGAGGTGTTTGGGCTCCACTCATTTGGGGGTCTTCGGTCGCCGAAGTCTTAAATGCGAGGCTGCTCAATTATAGTTTGGACGCGAGTGTGGAGCTAGCAAAACTACACGGTGCAATAATCTGAGTCTTATATACCAGTAAAAGTAATCTGTTATTCATCAAACCATGTGGATACAATTCAGTTGTTCCTCGATGGTCTGGGTGATCATAAACACACTTGAGGTACCGGAGGTAGGTCTCAACCTCGTCCAGTGAACGCCAGACTCCCAGGTGCGAGGGAAATAATGAGATAGTCGAGTCTCTATTGTGGAAAGTAATACAAAACTTCAAGACTGACATCTCTTAGATGCTCATGAATGGCTGTTAATGTATCCAGGTCTATGCTGGTCCAAAGAATAGGAACATGAGTAGGTATTCGATCAACGGTGACTAAAACTATCTCTTTTCCTAAACAAGCCTTGGGTTTCCGGGTCACCGGACATGATTGGCCGACGCTACATAGTCCACTGTATTGGCGCAACTGATCATACTAGAATTCAGACGGTTCATTGAGATCCGTTTCGCTCCAATTCCCGACAATCAACAGAGTCGCTCCTGATTATTTTAACAGATCCCGCAATTTTCGGAGCTTTTTTGAACCTCGACACTTTCGGCTTTGTCATCTCGATCTCGATGGAGTTTGAACGAGAAAAGACGCTGTGCAGTACGTAATTATGCGTGTCTTCTTCTGAAAGCCGACCAACTTGCCCATCATCGGGATGACTTGCCAAAGGTTGAGCTCGAGGTATCGGCTTGAGGCGCCTTGCGCGTAGATCAGACAAACAGTCGGCTTCAGCAGCAGTAAACATGTGCAGAGTGGAAGTGTAAGATGGCCTTTTAATATCCATACCGCGGCGCTTGTCTCTGTCAGTGTCCGTAACTTCCTTGACGACAAAGTCAGACTGGAGTTCAATACAGAGATCAGGCTCCAAGGCGGCCTCGAATTCGGTCGAGACTGCCATGTCATTGGCATAACGCCAAAGTCCCACACTGATGGCGAGATCTTTCAAGGATCCACGCCACCAGGGTGCCTCGAATTTGGACGGCCTTCTAAAGTGCCCCTTGTCCGTGTCATCAGAAAGGACTTCTTGAAGCTGGTTGAGCTGTTGTGATACGGAGTACCCGTTGGTGACTTCGATTTCCCGAGCATAATAAACTGCTGAGAGAAACCAGTTCCGGAGGAATGGGTGAAGGAAAGTGAGCTTCCAAAAATGGCTAAAGATCTTGAATTGCTCGAGGCTGACCTCGAAAAGGGCTAATACGGGATTGAAATTTGGCCCTGCCCGCTGGTACAACCAATCTTGTATTCGGCTCTGGGTGATGAATTCAATGACAGTGCGATGGATAAATCCAACACTAAAGTTGAACAAGGCTGCCTTGGTTGGATGCTCATAGATATTTATCAGGTCCTTAAATTGGGCAATGAACTGCCTCTTTTTCCTTTCGACCTCTGCAGCTTCCTCTTCATTTACGTATGGCCAGTTCTGCAGGAAAATTTGAGGGTCGAAATGTCGTCCTTCCCGGCTGTCTAGAAAGTAGAATGTCACGAGGGGTAGCGACACGCGGGCGTGAGCGAGAACCAAGAGTACTTTTGCTGTCCGACTCTTGTAGAAGTCGGAAATGTTATTGAGCATCCTTTCGAAGAAGGGCTCAAGTTAGTGTGACAATTCGTCGAGCCGCCGCTGTAGATCCACAATGTCGTCCGCATTCACAATCCCTCGCAACAGGGATCGTACAGCGAGCTGTACCCAGAGAAAGACGCCCTCTGCCCTATCAGTGATGCATGAGACAAGCTCAAGCGAGGCTTCCGGATTTTGGGTCTTGAAGAGTTTGAACCGGTTGTGAGCTTCTAGTGTATGTAGTTTATAACGCTCTATGTCTTTTCGTGTGTGATCATGCAAGTAAAGCTTCCATGACGATTCAGAGAAAGCATCGGAAAATTCTATCCATGGTCGGCTGGAAACACAAACTTTGACGTTGGAGAGTCTGCCAAGTGTCTGGACGACTTCGATGAGATTGTCTGGCTCGCCGCTGTATTCGTCCAAGCCATCCACGAATATGAGCACACAAGAATCGCGAGCCTCTGTAAGGAAATTGGTGAGACCACCGAGAAGCTCCTCCCGTGGCCATTGGTTCTGACTTAGAGTCTCAACAGGTTGCAATGCCGCCTTCCATCTGTCCGGGAAAGCCTGAGACGCGAGCTCTGGGCATTGTTTCAGAAGCTGAAAAGTTAATGTACGCAATAGAACCTCTTGAGATTGCTGCATCACAGTTCCTGACCCCAGAAAAAATGGCTCGCGATGAGCACTTTGCGTGTTCCAGCCCATCTCTGGAGACCTGCTGGCAATTTGTGGTGCTTGTGGATGTGCTTCATGAGCGTGGATTTACCAGAGCCAGCTCTCCCAGCAATCCAATAAATTGGGGCTTCAGGATGTTCTAGCCAGGGGCCGAAGTTGGCAGTATCAGCTTTGAACACCCAATCATATGTGCTCATATGGGGGTCTGAGATGGTGTCACGGCGCTCTCCAACTTGACTGAAATACAGGCTTTTGAGGATTTTTTGGGTTCTTTGGAACGACTCGTAATGGGGCTTGAGTGATTTCAACGACCTTCCCAGGCTGTAAAGCTGCTCGGAATCACCGAGCCACCTCCAGTGCAATATATCATCTTCCTGATGGTGTATGATCGCATGTGTTTTAAACTCGGCGGTTTCACGATCAAGCCTCGAGATGTAGTCTTGGCTAGTTTTGATAGTATCGACAAGCGCAGACTGCACTGAGGCTTGTTGTTGGCTGGCTACATATTAGTATCTCATTACCTAGCGAGGAACACGATCTTACACGAGGATGATGTTTATGTGCAGACTGATCTGATTTCGCAATTCGGCCAGTCGCGCGTTGAGATTCTGGAAGACTTCCCTCAATTTCATCTCTGTCCATGTCGCATAAAAAGACTGGAGTCGTTTCTTCTTGGCCCTTTTAGCTTTGATACTTTCAAACTTGGTGTCAATCTCTGAACAAATCCTACTCGCGGCTTCAGCCAAGTGTTTGAGTTCGGCGCTCGCAACATCATGAACGCCATTCTCGTCTTGAAGCATTGGCAAATTCTTTTGGAAGTCGGACACAATCAACTGCAGCTCTTCATTCTCTTGCATCAATTCTTTCTCATCAAGAGCGAGCTCCATGGTCTTTTGTACAGCCTTGCCTGCCATACCGACAAATTGTGCGATATTCGCCGCTAAACCGAGGGCGTCCAGCGCTTCCATGGTTCACCAGGAGAATCGTACCGAGTAGCAGCATGCGAATACCGGAACTGTGAGATGGCAATGCGCCAATGCATGGGCACGGATATGATGCATATATAACAGATGACGGGAATCTCCCCGTACGGACAGACATTCCATTGACGGGGTCGTAAGTTATCCATGACAGTCAGATCAGAGCTCAAAGGTCAGGTGCTAAAGAGGAGTTCACTCCAACAAATCAACTGGGGCCGCCGACTATCGATTATGCAAGCACCCTGGTACCATGGTGACCAGCAAGTAAAGACGTGGCGGGCCCAGAGATCATCATATTGCAGTTGCAATCATGTTTCTTAATCATATATTTCAACTCCTTGCTCTTCCTCCTTTCTGAAT
The DNA here is from genome assembly GCF_000516985.1 of Pestalotiopsis fici W106-1. Taxonomy (NCBI): domain Eukaryota; kingdom Fungi; phylum Ascomycota; class Sordariomycetes; order Amphisphaeriales; family Sporocadaceae; genus Pestalotiopsis; species Pestalotiopsis fici. Next base: position 969,939 of record NW_006917102.1, read on the forward strand.
CCTTGATTGAAGATGTCTATACGCAATTTAAGGTTTCGGAACAGAGCGCCATCCCGTATGTAGGTAGGTACGCTGTTCTGGGGGAGCTGCACCAGTCTCCGGCCTCTTCAGTCTTGGCAATCCAGCCACCATTACGAATTGGTACGACAGCTGACCCCATCTAGCATTGATTCTCGAATATCTAGATCATAATCCAACAAGAATAAGAACCGCCCGCTCGTGCCTCTTGACTTCTTCCAGCGAAAGACTCTGTCCAGTCGGAGGGTCTCTGTCCTTTATAGGATATGATCAAACCCCCTGTCCTGTACCAATCTGGCCGATGACAGTACGCACATCCCCCAGGCCGTGGACTTCGGGACTGTTGGCGGCGGCAAATGGAGACAAGAGTGAATCGTCCCTGCCATACTCATATTGAAATAAAACCGCCCTTCTTCGACAAGATGTATGGAAGAAAAGCTGTTTTGTGCAGGGCGCGGCTGGTTCGTTCTCGAGAGTGCGATACCTGACGGTGGGGTTAGTATCAACAATGGGCTATACATTTGTCAAATGACAGCTTCGTGAGTATATCCAGTCACTTACACGTCTCTGTAGCAGACTTTCCCTTTCTCGTTCTTTTCCACCACCGAAAGAATTTTACGCCAATTGCTGCAGTGGCCGGCAGGGCAAGAGTCAAGCCGATAATGCCAATGATGGCATTTGTAGACAGATCCATCATGGCGGAGAGGTGCAAGGACCGGAATTCTTGGGATTCTCCTAATACAATGAGACATCAAATGTTTGATCAACACTACAAAAATGGTAGTGGACGCCATACATATGTATATAAGACAGGAGTGGTGTTGGGCTTTGGCTCGATCTGTTGACATTGGGGACTGGTACACGACCAGAGTTCCGGATTGTGGCATTCTCCAATCAGGATGAACACCATATTCAAAACCTTTTTTTTTTTTTTTTAAAAAAAAATTGACTTGTAGTGATGTCTTGGGTGTCTATAGCAGGGCAACAAACAGCTTCTGCCACATTTATCAAGACGACGAGATTATGGGAGCCACCAATCACTGATCAGCTTAGCAATTCAGCGTTGGAATGCAAGGGTCCACTAGCGCATGGCCTGACAACCCTCCGTGTTGTAAGACACGAAGATGTCGACTCGCCTTCGTGAGATTGACTAACGACACCACCGTGCGCAAGGCAGTCCGCCAAAAGCAAAATGTCCTTTTGCCAGATGTGTCGTGGTGGGTCGAGATGCCGCAGTTTGTGCATAGATCACTCACATCGGGCGGCATCCTCCGTACTCGGGTGCATATCAAAGAGGGAGCGGAGATTTGAGGCAGGGCTATGCTTGACCACCAAGCTCTTCGAAAGCATCCGATTGGGTAATCCCAAAATCTTGGATGCAAATTGCCGTGGGGAGACTTCCAGCAAGCTCAGATTATGGAATTAGCCAATAAGGTACGGACTCATTACATGGCGAGCCCAGACTCTGGATAGACCAATAAAATCGCTTCATCAACATGCCCGACATTGCTGATGCTTGGGGTCGCACAAAGCCTGATCGAAAGTAAGCTTCGAAAATAAAACACCAAGTCCCCGCTGCCCAGCTCGATTGATCACTTACCAACCACCACATTCGGCCAAAGCCGCAACACAACACGATGCCACCAAGAACCAAGCCATCCAGTGCTGAGTGGGAGCATCACAAGATAACAATTCGCAATCTATACCTCGGCCAGGACCTCAAATTGAAAGAGGTCCAAGCGCAGTTGGATGATTTCGGCTTTGTTGCTAGGTATGTTACTCGGCTTTGCAAAAATTGATGCAATGCTAACTCAGTATAAAGCAAATCGCAGTACGAGGCTAAACTCAAAGAGTGGGGATTCTCCAAGAATATACCTGTGAACACATGGAAACATGTCGGCCACAAGATCGAGAAACGAAAGCGAGAAGGCAAAGACAGCGTAATTTCCATCAACGGGGTCGAAATCTCCGCCAAGAGAGTGAAGAAGGAGACAAGCAGGCACTTTTACTCTGTTGCTCAACGTCTCGAAATCGGTGAGTGTGGTACCCGGCTATAAGTCGAAGTGCCTCTGACACAAGTCTGGCAGAGAGAAACAACGCGCCATCACCACCAGACCTTTCTGTCGCCACCCCGGCTAGTACCCAGGAAGTCTTCTTTATGGGTGGTTGGCCAATGAGCCTTCCATGGTTCACATTCACCAGGTCGCTGGACGCCCATCTATCCCGGATACATCGAAACCCACAAACGTTTCATAGTGAATTGTCTTGGATGCGGAAGAAAACTGAGCAGAGCCATTTACTTTCAGAATCCCATCTTGGCGCACCAAACTCAGACGTGTGGCAGATTGTTGTCGACAATATCAAGGAATACGCACACTTGAGTCTTACCCACACCCTCTTGCCACTCACCTCCGACATCGAATGTCCCGCAGAAATCCAACAAGACATGTTCCTGCAGTCGACGTCCACGGACCATTGGGGTTTGAAGGTGCTCATCTATTTGACTTCGAACAAACTCTTGAAAACTAGCAGCGTTGAGCAAGTATGGCAGATGATAAACGAAACAGGCATCAGAGAATTGGCCAAATTCTCAGAATCCTTACATCTGAATGATGTGTCTTTGGCAGCTGCATTGGAGCATTTGTTCCAGGTTGGGATGAAAGCGGAGCACATGGACCTTGTCTCATGGTTGCTTGATACTGGTATGAACCCAAACAGAAGAATCAAAGCTGTCATTGAACGAGCGATCGACAACATGCACCTACCACTTATCGCGGCAATGGATTCGACATGGAGTCCGAATGTCAAGATGCTCCGTTTGTTGCTTGAAAACGGGGCGTCCCCTACCTTGAGCTGTTGCGACCAACACAGATCTCCGATGCAATTTGCCCTGGAGAACCATTCGCATGACGAGGACTCGGAAGTCTTGGACCTTTTTTTGGAGGTTGCAAAGGCCTTGAACAATGATCCGGCATCACCATCAACCCTACATGTCCACCACGGAGACGAAACTGATGTCAACGCCTCTTTATCGAATCCAGATCGAGACAATGCATTTGACAAAATGGAATACTTAGTTCAGTTGATCCAACATCACGCGGCTAAGACACCACAAACATCCACGCCGCTGATCACTCCCGAGGGTCTCATTCGCGCAGTAGAGAGTAAAAATCAGAGACTCATTCGAATCATGCACAAACATGGACTTTCAATGAACTGTTGCGACGGCAATGGTCGATTCCCTCTTCAGGCGGCGGTGGAAATGTCAGAATTCGATGACTATAACGATGAAATAGATCCAAGTGGGGTCGATCTTCTTTTGGACCTTGGCGCATCACCAAATTACGATCCGAAGTACCACGTCAACAGTCACTGTTCACCTGCCCTGCAGGCTGCGGTAAACGATCCGTATTTTCAGTGCGGGAAAATAGAAGCAATCGAAATTCTATGCCAGCGCGGTGCTCTCGTTAAAGGTCGTCCCACTTGTGGCAAGTATGACCACCATACCCTCATGGATTGTGCCTTCAATCAGAAGAATTGGGATTTATGGCAACGGACAGAAGTCATGCTCGTCCTGCATAATGCTGGATTATCGTTACCTGGGTCATTTCTGCTTGATGCCCTTGAGCTTGCTTACGTGGAACGTGAAGACGATTGGCAATACGTTTTCAAGGATATGATCAAACAGTTACTTGGGGATTCTTTGGACCTATCCCTTCGATCCGAACGCGGCTGGACAGCGCTGGACTACGCCGTGTTCATGAATTACCGATTGCTAAGAGAGTTCCTAGTCGAGAAGAGCGTCCAACATACGCGAAAATTTGCGTTCAAATACTGTCTGTCCCCGAAAGAATTCTCAATGGAAGAACTTGAAAAAGTGCTGGCGAGAGTTCGGGCCTCTCAAAATACCAAACAATCGCGCGCCTGGCTGATTCACCATTTGATCGGCACCCTTCGTGCTACCGATTGCAGCGATCGAGGCTCAGAACGTGTCTTTGAATTACTTCATGATTACAGTCTGATAGCCCGAATTCCGGACCATGACGCGTATGTTCTGTACAATGTGTGTCGTACAGGGGACACCAAATTCATCCGGAGAACCTTGGAACTGCTTCCCAACACTCACAATTCCGCGGCTCTTTGGTTTCTCATAAGCGACAGCAACCTGTGGGAATCGTTCAGTAAAAGGCGCCAGAAAACGGACAGATTTGCGGACTTCTTAGCAGGGACTTGGATATTTACTTGGGCTGTGCGAAGAGCCCTCGACGCCGAAGGGGATACAAAGGCCCTAGAGTGGTTCAATCAACATGACCGAAAGCCTGTGGAGCACGCCAATCTTCATGCATCCGCCTTTTCTATCAAGGTCCTCAGGACCAACAGCCGTAAAAATCTATGCAAAGACGCTGATGTCACTCAATGGTTCACCCGTGGACTCAAGGCAAGTTGCTACCTTGGTCTTCTTGTTATAGAAACTGGCGACGTCGAAAAGTTGAGTGCACTCTTGGACCAAGGATTTCGGCCCAACCGAAGGATTGCTTGGTCCCTCACAGCTCTTCAGTTCGCCGTGCTACGAGCTGACAGGCCGATGACTCTTCGGCTCCTCCAGGAAGGATGTGATGTCAATGCGAGATCTCCATGGAGGGACATTCCGGGTAATATCTTACGAAAGATTCCGTACGGTGTCCTGAGCGCATTCATATCTCAATATACTAGCACATCCCGAAGGAATGCAATTCAATTGGCCGTTGAATCAGGGGACATTTCAATGATCAAGTTGCTGCTGGACTTCGGGGCCGACGTGAATGGACCGCCTTCGCGAGTTGCGGGCGCGACTGCTCTACAAATCGCATGCATAAAAGGATACATAGATATTGTCAGACTTTTGGTGTCCAGAGGAGCCGATATCAATCAATCGGGAGCTGAATATCACGGAAGAACAGCACTGGAAGGGGCAGCGGAACATGGGCGCCTGGACATAGCTTGTCTCTTGCTTGAACACGACTGTCAGGTGAATGGCTCTTTTAGACGACAGTACATTCGGGCGGTTGGATTCGCAAGAGCGCAAGGACATTATGTTCTTTCAAAGACGCTCGAAGATTTCGGCGAATGGAAGACGGCAGACGAGGATGTGTTGAAGAAGACCGACTTGCGTGACAAGGAACCAAATTCACGCGATTTGGATGAAGATTTGGACGAGGAAATTAGTGAGGTTGATCCAGACGAGTTCAAGTCCGATTCTGACAGCGCGTATCCGTTTGGAACAGACCACGAGAGCGACTCAGAAGACTATGAGAGCGACTCGGGAGAGTACGACATGACCAGTGGAAATGAAGTTGTAGCACAACCTCTCAATTACGCTTGTCAAGAGGTCATGGGCGGACCTAATCGGCTCGAACAACCGGTCGAACAAACATCACCGCAGCCGACAAATTGGGAAGATTTGCTTGATTACTATGGTGATGACGAGCGAGAAGTCTTCTGATTCTGGATTGATTGTAAATATTCAACCGCATATACAGTCTCTAGGTACCCTTTGTGGCACATAATGGCTGCCCGCACTGAGGGTGCAGCGTAGGGATAATAGTCTCTTTCAATTTATACTTGCGTCTTTGCAGGTACATGCATGAGTCACGTCATGGATCCTCGGAACGATGACACTCGTAAGGTGCCGCAAGCGGTCATTTTGGTTGCTTGTTTGAAGAGGGTGAAAATTCGACGGTATTGGCAGTTGCAATGTGATGTTGAAGACAAACTGCGGCTGTGTTATGGTTGAGGGGCAGACCCTATGACAGGCAGTCATCTCGTTCAGTATCATTATTACCTTTGGAGGAGTAAGCATTGCCGTTGCATACTGGATATGCATGTCACAAGTACAGATTGTTTAAAGGTTTGTCTGGATAGAGAGAAGGTCTAATGAAGCCGGATTCCCATTACTTGACGAGATATTCACTTCGCCTAGCGCTATGAGTTCATACGCCCGACACTCGAATGAGTCGGTGCAGTTAGGACTTAAAAGGGCTCAGAATCCCAACTGCAGGATCATTGCATTGTAGTTTACAGTAAGCTCATGGCAGGTCCTAGCTATTTCATTGTGATTCTCGTTGTATTCTTTAAAGATCAAGCAAGTTCATTTGGGGGAGGTTTAGGTCACTGGAGCGCTAGGGGCTGCCGCTAATTAGCCGCTGCAGCGGACCGCATCCACGAAACCCTTCACACCAATCCTAGCTCCACACAATCTAGGAGGGGATGGTAAGCAGGCTTTTGGACATGGTGAACTGCAAGACAGACATTGACTATAATGCTTCAGGAGTAGCTTTCGCTTGATATGCGTAGGAGCTTGTTATGACTTGGCTCTAAAGTTGCTAAGTACCTACCCATTGCGTAGAGTCCCACAGTCAAATCTTTGATCGGTAATCTGGAGCGATGCTGCGCATCTGACGCTTTGAAGTTGTGTCCAGACCTGTTGAAGAGCATACGACTGCAAACACGGCTAGAACGGCTAATAACAAGCATAACTGGCATCTGTTCACAAATCAGCGTGAACTCTACTCTGTTCACAAATCAGAAAATTAAAACTTACCATGTACAGTGCCGAGGTGTGGATCCGCCTCTACCACAACAAGCGTAGTCGACAGTGAGACAAATCAGCGGCGTATGGGCTTATCTCCTAGGCCGCCAATGAATATGTCAGCATGATCTCAATCGTAAACCACGTGACGGGACTGGGCTCTATAGCAGAATGCGCTGTAACGCATTTTGACATCTCGTGGATGTCAACCAGACTAGGCGTACTCTCATCTGAGCGCCGTCTTTCTATGATTGATAATCTACGTATGGGATTTATAATGAGATTTGAAGGGCATGATATCTTCACAGGGCATATTTAATGGTGACATCGGCCAGAGTGTGAGGAAAACTGCAAAAACAAAAGGATACTGCAGATTACGCTATCGGTTTGAACGCACTTTCCTCTTTAGTATTGCCCATCACTTCAACGATACCGACGCAGCACCAAATTAGATCACTAGTAATACCATGTCTACACACAAAGCTCTCGCAATCCATGCTTTGGAGCAGCCTCCAGCATTTTTGGAGCGGCCAACTTCAGCCCCCAAAGAAGACGAAATCCTCCTGAAAGTATCAATTGTTGGATGTATGTGTTTGCAATGATTTCTTCTTGTGTCTGCACATATCTAACTATTGATAGTAAACCCTCATGATGCTTCGGGCAAAAGATTTGGGACCTTTATCAAGGAAAACTTGCCCTCGCCCATCGGAGTTGATCTTGTTGGAGACATTGTTGCTCTTGGTCGCAATATAACCGGGTACAAGGTCGGCGATCGCGTCTTTGCCTTTGGCAACCCAATGTCTGCGGACAGCACCGGCACTCAGGAATACTGTGTCGTTCCGGCATGGCAATCAGCCCTGCTGCCCAAGGAAATCAGTGCAGACGAAGCCGCGACTTTCCCGTTGAATGCCATGACCATGGTTTTTGCATTATTCCACGAGACTGGGCTCAACTTGCACAGCCCTTTTGGCCTCCGCCGACAGGATTGTGACTACAGCGCAGAATCGATTCTGATCATCGGTGGAGGCGCCGCCACGGGACAATTCGGTGTGCAGCTCGCCCGGCTGGCGAAATTCAGGAACATAATAGTGGTGGCATCAAAAGCAAGGGAGTCCCAACTCAAGGATCTTGGAGCCACCACTGTCATTGATCGCGCTCTGGACGAATCCGAGATCGAGAATCAGATTAGGAAAGTGGCCGGAGATGATTTGGTGTTTGCCATTGACTGCGTTGGGCGTGGCCCAGGTGGGCAGACATTGGGCGTCAAAGCTCTCTCTAATCATAAAAAGGGGACTCTCGCAGCGCTGGTCCATAGAGGTGATGTTGATGATTCCCGTATCGGTACCAAAACCGCTGGCTACGTACGAAATTCGGTACTGTGCCATACGGCCAAATATCCGGATATCACAAAGGAGTTCTGGGCCGTGTTGCCCAGTTTGATTGAAAGTGGCACGCTGAAGCCAACAAGCTTTCAGGTTGTCAACGGCCTCAGTGCTAAGGAGGTTGACACCTTTCTTGATAATTATAGCACAGGGGTTGCCCAACTCAAACCTCATATACATATAGGCAGCACTTTTGAAGCGTAGATGCAATGTAGTCAGTCTAGTCTTGCTGCATAATGGAAAAGAAGAATCGACACATAGAAACTGGATGCCCGTCCCTCTCGTGAATTCATAGTCTGCGATTGGGCCAAGAATCAAATTTCTGGTCCCACACGCTTAGAGCCGGAATTAGACCACGACTAAAAGTTTCTCTTTGTAAGACGGCAGAGGCGAAGGCAGAGCCAATACGGAAGCCTAGTGCCCCGAAGCAGATGTGCTATCACCTCTCATCAGCTGCGGACAAGTGCAGACAGTATTACAGTCTTGGTGGGACGATTATCACTTCTTGGTAGAGTGATACTCACCACCCGAAAGTGACGATTACAACAGGAAATCTTATGACCACACACAGGCCGGGGAATACAAGTGTTGGTTGAGGTGGTGCTTTCCTATTGGAACTTAAAACTGGTTTGATATGGGTGTCAATTGTGTGATGTATTGATCTATGTTCTGCGCCTTTTAGTTTTGACGAGGTGCATGCTTATGTGAGTAGCCCCAGCTAATTCCCAGAAGTCCTCGAAACATCTGTATGAACACCGCGGTGGTGTTGATCAGTGTATATTGTACTCCAGCACACCCTGGTGTATGGGATCCATGACTCACCATGTGACGATTAGCCAGTTTAAGGAGCAGCAAGGAGTTTTTAATAAGTTTTGAATACCGCCAATTAATAAGCCTCATCCATCAAGAATAGATCATCCACCTGGACTTGGTGTAATAAGGTCTTATAACTGGCTACATCCCCACATGCCAGCAAGACTTGTATAACTCATCTATCAGCCAGTCGCTTTTGCAGGTTGAGACTTTTCCCTCAAAGGTGATAAAACCCTCTTCGTCGGAACCCCGATCCGTGCGTAACACTTTCGATGATTAACCCGCACATGATACCTTAGCATGTCACAGCTTCCTTCCGGGTTTGCTCTCCGCAGCAACGGAACCTGCGCGGCAAATGAAGTAGATTGTGGCACCACAGTTTCACCATACAAGGCATGCTGTCCAGCCGGATCATACTGTCCATCTCAATTTAATGTCAACGTAAGCAAAAGGATAAGTGATGCGCTATAGTACACCACTGACTATTCAACTTTCTCGAAGTGCTGCCCAACGGCCGCGAACTGCACTGCGAGTCTTTTACAAGCTCCAAGTTGCGCAAATAAGACTTGGGATCTCTATAACAACGATGGATATTACTGCTGCTTGAACGACTCTATAGGGTACTCCGCCCAGTCTACCCATAGTGATGGTTGTGCCTCTCCACGCTATGCCTTCCAGCCTGGCGATGTTCTTTTGAGCGTAATCAGTGTTGGTCAAGGTATGATTTATCAATACTTGTAAACGTCACCAAAGTAACATTGGCATATTCCCTTAGCGCCAACATCCAGTGCAACGACTTCCTCTAGCGAACCACAGGCAACGCCAACAGCGTCTGGGACGTCAGCACCAGATAAAGCGTCGTCAGCCGCTGTGACGACCAATATAGGTGCGATCGCTGGAGGAATCATAGGCGGTATATTGGTGCTCGTCCTCGTTGCTGTTTGGATATTATTGAGGAGAGCACGGAGGAGGAGAGTGCTATCGGCTGGCGTGACGCATGAAGCCAATGAGAGGGAACAACCACCGGAATTGGCCGAGTTGATAGAATACCACGGAATGAGTGAGCTTTCGAGTCAGGCCAAGCAAGACCAAGTAAGCGTCCAAGCAAAAAATCCGATAGAACTTCCATAGCAGTGGAAATGCATTCGCGACGGTCTGTAAAGATAATATTAGTACTTTTATGGGATGCGGCTTTATTCTGCTCTGTGGTTCAGTCTTATTCGTTATTGGAGTGGTCTCGATGATTCTTGGTACAATGAATGTTGAGCACAGCAGCTACAGCTTGGTTTTCATTTATTAAACCTTCTTGGATTTTGTTCCCTGGAAATTCGCGTTTCGATTATATATGGTTATTATATCATCTTGCAAGAGCAAAATGGACGGAACATCCCTTGACTCCTACGACGTCCCAAGATGCTGACAAGCTTTTCGCCTAGGCAGTGAAGTAAGGTGCTTGTCGAAGTTCAGCCTTAGAGCACTTTCAGCGGGATAGTATGTATATTGAGCAGAAACTGAGGGAAAACGTCACATGTGTTAATTATTGAGTAATGGCCGCCCCTTTGTACTGTATGTACCACACTGGTTAACACCACAGCAATGGATAACCAAACGGGAAACTCGCGGGCTTAAGCAACGACGATTTGAATGACCCTACAGTACTCCTTATGAAACTATTACGATATGGTGGATCAGTAAAACATCCGACCTTTTACAAGCCTTAGCAATTGTCAAGCGGGCGGCCCTATTAGATTCGTTATATGATTGGTGGTATTAGATCATACCTGTTGCGTTAACAGGTGGCCAACCACCTGTCCGGGATGGGTCCCAGACTGGCAACAAGTCAAATTCCGTCGAGAGTTGCCAGATATTCTCGATTATTATTAGCTTGTATGACATTGGCCTGTCATAATCTGCAGATTGGAAGCCTGACTGTCAAGTCTAGTTGTACTAGCTCATGGGCCTCAACAGTTCTCAAATCTTCTCCCTGCGCAACAACCATTATATTGGCTTTGGTATCACGATGCGGATGACAATTTAAGTACGCTTGTGTCAGCGTCTTTGGTAGCACGACTACAGAAGCACCAGATACGATGACGGTCCTTTGTGCAAGTCTAATCGTGGTGATAAATGTGACACTAATTTGGCCGCGTACAACGCTCCGGCCTCCTTGATTTTTCTTTCTTTCCTGGAACCTAGCCGCTGGATTCAGCTGCACAGGACTCAGGGCTAGCGCATATGCTTGGATAGTGGTCTTGTAGCTGGGAGGAATATGTTCTCCTGAAGCGGCGCGAGGCAATGAGGCAAGGCCGCTAGAAATGAAATCTCCGATGAATGGTGATCGCTTGCTGGGCTGCTCGTTAGTCAGTGCCTCTTGTCGAAGGCCCCGACCGAGTAGTCTGCTTGTGGACAAGTTCTAGTCAGAGAGATTTAGTTGTTCTATGGATCAAGCACTTATGACTAGTCGAACCTTAAATGGCAAGTATTTTTGCTGAGGGGACCGTGAAAGGGGCGTTCTCCCGTAAGACCCTTTTCTTCGTTTTTATCCTTGGATTCTCACCGGGCCCGTTTAAAGAGGTCCTTTCGAAATGAATATTTACTTAAAAGCATTTGCTCCGTATTGAGCAAGGCGTGACAAGTTTCGCTCTTGTTCTTACGGCCCTTGTCAGGATGTGTTGGTACTTTCATGGGGACCTTCCTGGGTGCGTTCAAATGTATTAAGGAATCTAAAAGGAAGAAAGTGTTGTTCTAGCTACGAATCCAACCAAATCCCCCCATATGCGCCACAGATCTCACCGTTAAATTGTTTGGTATACACTAGAACAATTACTTGGAGTGGCGCGCCAAACTAGGAATCCATCGTCCAGCCAAGGAACCGATTAATGCTTAGGGCTCCGCCAAGTTACTAGGTTAGTGACCTATGGATAGGCCAAATCCTACACTCAGGTACAAAGCTGTATAAAGGAGAGAATGTAAATTTACAAATTAGGATCTCTGTCCAATGCGATCAATATAAACAAGTTTCAAAATAGGGGACCTTCTCACCGTGTCCATCTCAATGCCTCTTCGCCATGTTAATCGAGAACGACCGGCCCGTCACTACGGTAGCCCCAGGTCCTAACTCGGCATGCCGGCGCCCAATGCCAGTAGCGGGCCACGCCGCAGCCGGTGTATAGGTAAGTCATACACCGCCCGATCAACGTTTTTCAAGACGGACCAAACGGCACGATCAAGACACAGTCTGCATTATTACCTCACTCTAATACCCATTCATACCACTTTGGCCCCTACATGCTGCCTGGCTGATGCGACAATACAGCTATCACGATTCGACGACCATGACCAATGCGGCCTTGCATTCGTACTCCCTTCCAATGCCATTTCCAACGTCATTCGCCCAGACGTGATTCTTTCCCATCAATGGGGAGCAGAAGAGATCATCCCCGCAGGTTTATCAAAGCCCACGACTCTCCACGTAAGGGCCTAAACTTGTGCTTTTTAGTCAACGTCGCTTTAATCAAGCCGCTATTGGTAGACCAGCTTCGCCAAGCGTATCGGGAGGTACATGGAAGTATGGATAAAACAGCTGCGCCGCCACGTAATCATTTCGAGTCAGGTAAAGGACCACAGACGACAAACTAGGCTGCTAGGCTTCACTTTTCGCACTTCTCTTTATAGTGCCCTTAAAGAGATGAACCAACGAGGTCGGACCGTTTGAAGCCCGATGCTTTACCCACACAACGGCTACTGTAGCATCAACCGTCGAGGCTCACTGGCAGAGGTGATTAATCAAGGTCCTAGTTTTGGTACTTTACGCTTTATAATGCGTAGCTTGTTGCTATATATTCTCATTGAGCCTCGGCACGGCTCTCCTCTAGAGATGAGGATATTCAATAATTCATCTGTCCGTCGCCGAGTCTGCGGAGAATATGGCGGATCGGTCGGGAGCTGCACGACGCGACGGCTCGCCGGTGCAAATTTGACCTAGCGCGGTTTAGTACGTTCGGATCCGACTCCGACATCTCAGCGGCGACTCGCTAGCCAGGAGATCCAGAGCGTATCCAGTGCGGCTAGTTCTTGGCCGCAGCTTAGTCCGGTCGCCATTTCGACCTGGCCAGTCATAGTCTCAAAGTCCCTGACAAAGCCATCCACTAGACGAGTTACCTCTAGTGGTTCGATCTTCTGCATGGGGTAGAGATCGACGAACCATGTAGCCGGGTTCGGGGGATTTGCACCGTTACTAAGCCAAGGAACGCCTCTTGGTATAAGTTATAGGAGATGGAAGCACTAGCTTGCGAGTGTTGTGCCCAAAATGGTTGGTTTAGCTCATGCTATTGCCTGCCAGCTTGTCATGTCTGAAAATCACAGCTTCCTGGACAGGGGCAACGCTTGCATAAGCGTCTAGCCAGTCTGCGCCCGTAAATATATTATCCCAGATGCACCGTACCCATGTAACTCGATGTCTTCGGCACTTCTTCCTCTGTAGAAGAAGCAATTTATCGCGACCTCACTCCTGGTCACGTCCATTCCTTATCAATCATGGCTCAAACGGGTTTCCTCGTACCGGAATGGTACGTGGTAGAAGCGCCCAGTGAGCAGGACATGAACGTTGCTAGTATCATTTGGGGTTTCTCATTGGCTGTAAGTGCAAACTCAAGATCTGATTCCATCCCATGCTTCGTTGTATTGGAGTATAGTGTTCCGATGTGTGCCTTTCCCACACCACCGGCGCCTCGGCATCAGCTACGTGGATGAACACCCGACGGGAGCTTGCTTCCGTCATCAGCATATAAGGTGCATTGAGTGATAACTAACTTTCTTTTGACAACCAGTGCGCCTGTTTCACCTTCGTTAAAGCAACTCGGCAAACATGGTACTCTTGGAAGAGGACCCAGGCTATCAATACATATGTCGTCATGATATGGGCCGAGTGGGTGGCGTGCGTCGTGATTTCCGTCATTAGTTGGCTGTTCCTCAAGGGAGTTATACCCATCAGGTAAGTCTTTCGTGATGCAAAAACATTCATGTTGATGATGCTGACTACCTGCAAAGCTTTTGGTTCGTCTTTTTTCTGCTTTGCCTATGGGTCATTCAGATTCAATGCATTATGCAGATTATTATCAACCGAATTGCACTCCTCATGGTCCGACAACAAAAGGCGAGAACCTTGAAATGGTCTGTCTTTGCCTTGATAGGGCTTATAAACATCAGCGTCTTCTGTATCTGGATCCCGGCCCGACTTCAAATCAGCCAAACCTACGTCGACGTCAACAATGTATGGGACCGATGCGAAAAGGCCATCATTGCCGTTGTTGACATGGGTCTCAACTTTTACTTTATCCATCTCATTCGCGCCAAGCTCATCGCCAACGGTCTCACCAAGTACAATGCACTGTTTCGCTACAATCTCGGTATGATTGCCATTTCATTGGCACTTGATGTAAGTTTATCCCTGTGACCCTCTCTACACGAATTCCCAAAACTAACCATTTGTGAAGATCATCCTGATTGGCGTCATGTCACTCCCAAACAGCGCTGTATACATTCAATTCCATCCACTCATTTACCTCGTCAAGCTCCACATTGAGATGAACATTGCCGACATGATTGCACGCGTGGTGCGTGCCTCGAACCCCCACCAGACCGGATCCTACGACAAGTCCAACTCCAACAACCGATACGGAGGAACGACGCACAAGATGACCACGGTTGTCACCACCAGAACCGGCAACGGCAACAGGAAGCTCAATGCCAATGGAACTCATGTGGGCTTTGACGTGGACAGCGAGCGAGATATCCCTACCGATGGCATCAAGCGTACTATTGAGACCCAAGTAGTGCGTGAGCCACATGTAGTAGATGATGATAACCAGAGCGAGTCAAGCTCCACGCGTGAGTTGCAGAAGCACTTTGCTATCGTCTAAAGCACAGCTCCGGCTGACTTGGGCAGCGAGACGATCATGAGATCGCGCTGTTTAGAGATGGACTTGCCGACCTCGATCGCTTATCAAAAAGAGGGATTTCTTATTTCTGTATATGTATTTGTAGGTAGATAGATCCATCATTAATTATTAGAAGTCTTCATAACCAAGTTTGCATAATGCATCTTGTTAAATGTCCTCGAGTCCTGACCTGCATTTAACGTGAGATAATCGACGCATTTGAAACTACGGCAGTGAGTTGAAGTTTCCCATTGGAAAGTCTAGAACGCCATTCTTTGCTTCTGAACATCATTGGGAATAGAGCTACTCAAGTGATCAAAGTCTATGGTGTCACTGTACCAGCATCGACTGCAGAAAATAAGAAAAGGAAAGAAAAAGAAATGGCCCATGGTCCAATGACAAGCAGCGAAAGGATAAGGTTCGTATCCATAGCTGATACCCGTGAATTATTGCAGTAACTTAGTCAGCATCTGCCGCGCAATGCACTCCTCGCAACAAAGCTTGCTACGCTCAACCAAAACTTGGAGGTCGATCTGATTTGGCGCGCGCATAATCTGGGCGAAGAGCACAAATTCTCCACTCGCCGCGATACTCTGCACTCTACCTTCAGCGACCTCACTCTGATGCAGTCATATATGAATCAGTGGCTTGTGGACTGCCATAGTGTGACAAGATATCAAACATTGCTTGGATTACGACGAAAGCTGTCCCAGAAGGACTGGGGCCCGACATATGTACAGCCACAGAGTGGGTCGTCCAGCCGCTCGAATTACAACACAGAGAGTTTCAGCAGGCCGACCGAATTCAGGTTCATATAGGGCAAGGCTGCAGAAGTGGATATCGGGAACATGTTTTGCATGTTATAACCACAAAACAAACCATCTGTGGATGGGTCAACCAGCTATTCTTCACGCACGTCGTCAACTCTCATGGGTCCGATTTTTGTGTCTATGTGAGGATTAATTAATTACAACGACTAACTGTTATTGAAATATCGAGTTAATTTACAAAATATAAAATGCACATATAGACATCTCTGTATGGTTGGATTCATACTGACCTCGCGGGAATACAGGGGACAGCAAAGTATACGACGAGCTGGACAGCGGGAACAAAAAGCCCATAACAAACGGCGTCGCTATACATATACACCTGGAACGATTGACATGCCTGCTGCTGGTTGTTTTATTGCGGCGATGAAAGCTTCGTGAGTGGTGCTATAGAATCACCGAGTTGGCTGTTTTGTGAATTACACCATTTTCAACGCTTTTGAGGTTGAAAGCAGGAAACGCGGTCCAGCCGTAATCGAGGGGGAGAATAGATGGTTAAATGTTCCTTCACTTTTATCGCAACAAGAGTTCAATCATGTGCTTTTTGATTTCATGGATCTGAGTTTTGAATTTTACGTAAATCATCATCAAATGGATGCCGGCCGGTGTTGGGAATTGCTGAGAGACTTTGTTTAGTGATGCGCTTATATTCCCTCATCAAGCAGGAGAGTGAAAGCGAAAGCGAAAGCGAAGAGAGCGGAGACTTGTTATTCACCTTGGCGAGCTTGGCATCCTTTCTGGGTCACTGTGGGGAGTGGGCACTTTATTACCGTACACATGCCACACTTGCCCATCCTAGATTGCGAGTCGTAGCGTTTTGTCCAGAATCAAAGCGGTATTTCCACAAGATCATGTTCCATGACATTCGGATGCCACTCCATAAGGCGGTGGATATACCATCGAATATAGCTTCAAACAGCCAGCAGAACTCAATGTTAGTCATATGTGCTATACTGATTGAAACTCATAAAATGCACACAAAATCATTTTGCAGTCCAGACGGCAGAGTAGCGGTAAAGGTATGACAGTCGGTTTTGAAATGCCTTGAAGAAGCAATACCATGGAACTACATTCGAGTTGGACTGCTCCAAATGCCAACTGAGGGATGATCATTACAAAAGCAACCTGGCGCCGCGCGTCACAAATATAAATTCCCCAGAACTGAGACAAAACCAGACTTGCATTGCTCATGTATTCCCTCAATCTAGGTACTGGCGACTAAGCTTCTTTGCGTGTGCATGACGTCTGAAATTGCCAACTAGATATAAGGCTGGATTGCCATCTCGGCTCGGAGGCCAGGTGCGTTGTGATTATCATTATTCTATAGCTTATCTTAGTGTCTAAATTCCCCGTTTGGGGCTCGCTGGGCAGCCCGTGCAGCGCCGGTACTAGAACGCTACTGGGAATAGGGTCGGTATATTGCACCGTGTTAAATCCGCATTTCACACTCTTCCGAACGGGTGAGGCGAGGGTTGCGTGCGCCCGTGGGGCGAAATGACACAACGTGAACCAAACACTTCCGGCACTTGGTACCAACATGGACATCCAGGTGCTTGTGAAAGTGCGGATAGGCGATTCAATGGAGGCTCTTTGTTATTGAAAATGGCGATCGCCAATTATATGTTTGAATATCTAAATACTTTGAGCCACCCAGCAAAGAGCTAGGACTGTTTTCACGATTCATCCCATGTCTTGACACAGGCCCTCGCAAACATGGCAGACTGGGCTTCTACATTCAAGAAACTGGCCCCGGTGGTCGTGGCAGCTCTGGCGACGGCTCCTGTTGACGCACAGTTATACAATAGCATTGTCCAGACATCTCTTGGTCCCGTTCAAGGTTTCAAATACTTCAACGACTCCAATATTACCGAAACATACTTCAACCTGTCCGACAGCACCGTGACGGCCTTTTTGGGCGTCCCTTTTGCTGCCGATACGGGCTACCAAAACAGATGGAAGCCGGCTCAGCCTCGTGAGCCGTGGAACACCACGTTTGCGGCGACTTCATTTGGCCCCGCATGCCCTACACTCTACGCAGAGGACTATAGCGAAGACTGCCTGAGCCTGAACATTTGGACCAATGCCAACTCCTCCAGCGACAAGCTGCCCGTCCTTGTGTGGAACCAGGGAAGTGATGAGACAAGCGACAATACGTGGTGGTACGGTGGAGGAATGGCTTGTAAGCTTCCGTCACTCTATTAACAATTGCAATTTGAGACTAACAGTGGTTAGTGGAAAATGTTGTCATGGTGACTTTTAACCGTCGAGATGATGTTCTTGGCTACCTGCCCTCCCTGAGCTCAACGCCGAGGGCCTTGAGCTGACTGGCTACAATACCTCGGGCAACTACGGTGTTCTTGATGAGCTGGAAGTCCTAAAGTGGGTGCAAAAGAATATTGGCAACTTCGGAGGTGACCCCGACCGTGTCACCATTGCCGGTCAATCATTTGGATCTGCTCAGGTCTACCATGCCGTGAACAGTCCTCTCTTTAGTGGCTACTTCCACGGTGCCATTTCCCAGTCAGGAATCCGATATCCTTACGATACCCTGCTCGCGGGCCTGGCCACGCAGTATGTTCCCATGGAAAAGGCCCTGTCCTTTGGACTCAACTACACGGCATCGCACAATGTCACGAGCGTGGCCGAGCTACGCAACCTTTCCCTTTCGGACATTTTGATCGGCTCGGCAGACCGCGACACTAGTATCTGGAACATAACCGCCCTCTCCTGCGGAAACCCTCTCATCTTCAAGCCCGCTCTTGACGGTTATGTCCTGCCCATGAAGTACATTGACCAGCTCAAGGCCGGCCCCGCGAATGACGTGCCGCTGATCACGGGCAACACCAAGGATGAAAGCGGTGCTGCTACCACGACTAATTTTACTGTCGACGAGTACACCGAGTACTATACCGAAAAGTACGGCAACCTGTCCTCGCGATACTTTGAACTGTATCCCGTTGACGACAATGCAACACTTGGTGACATGGCGTGGAATGCGGCAGCACGAGACACTTCGCTGGTGAGCTCCTGGGCATATGCCAATGGCTGGATTCAGTCCGCCGAGAGCCCATTCTACACATACTACTGGGACCGTAAGTATTAAATAATTTTACGCCCTCTGATGCGGAATGAAAACTGCTAATGTGATTCTTCATCAGATGCGCCACCGGGTCAGACTGCAGGAGCTTTCCACCAGAGTGAAATCATGTACGCCCTCAATGCTCTCTACGCCAACGGAGATCAGTACCCCTTTACCGAAGAGGACTTGGCAATCGACAAGAAAATGACTGCGTACTGGACCAATTTCATCAAGACTGGAAACCCGAACGGCAACGGCACGTCTGGAGATCTTGCTCATTGGTATCCCAATGATGGTACCAGCAACTATGTGATGCATCTGGGAGACGGTTGGGGTAATCACACTCTTGCCAAGCCTGAGCAGGTGACTTTTATCATGGATTACTTTGGCCAGCAGGTCCCATACTAGGTAGTTTCGTGTACAAGTAGATGAGTCTACGGTTCGAATAAATATCAGAAGACTGCATTGTTCATTGACTGAGTATTTTACATAACGCATTAATGAAGATTGGTAAACTCTGTTCTGCCTTACTCGATACCAAGATGATCTCATCACCACCATGCTGTGAACACCTTAAGGTATGGCTCAATTAGCTCCAGCGTAAAAGCGCTGTCACCACTGACGCCAACCGGCCCTAAAAATGAAGGCCCAAATTCAAACCCCAGCGACGTTGACCACGAAATGAGTCTTCATGCTAGGTGATGTGGTATTCAACAAAAAAGCCGCGTCACTTCAGCGGAGGCATCGTGTGTTTCCCTTGTCTGAATGAGCAAAACCATGTCTACAAAACATCGGCGATAGGAATGAGATGCTCGGATCTGGAAACGAAACAAAGAAACAAACGGCCAGGGGTCTTTCAACGAGCTGCTGGTCCCGCCGCCCCGGCCATATTTTAGGGTGGGATCGGCCCCGGACAATGCTGCAAGGGGAGCATTGTGGGGAGCGTTGTGCTTGCGTTCAAGTGCCGAACCAGCCGTGCTAGCGACGTCACCCCACTGTATGCATTACAGGTATAGAAGGTCAAGGTAGGGCCTGGGCAGCTCAGTGGAAGTCCCATCTGCCCAAAGTCGTGGGTGATTACGAGAAGATTTGTCTTTTCTTCTTTTCGAACCAGAAATCATGAGCTAGCTACTGACAAGCTTTTGTATCTGCTGTCAATCTGAAGCTATAACTGCTAAGCTTTCTTGTCTGGCAACTGGGGCCTCAAAGTTATAGTATCCTGGTCCCCTTTGTGGAGATCCAAGTAATGAGAAACTTTTCATAAGCTGTCAGTTTTCTCCGCACAGAAGTACCGATCAGATAACTGTGATCATAAATGTCTCCCGCTGTGTGCTCCGATAGCTCCGAGATGACCCACGTCACTATGGTTAGATCACTTGTGTTTCAAGTTACCATGAAAATGTGCACAGTGCAGTGCGCGTCAATATGCGGGGACAAAGTAATCCTTAACTTTTGACTTGGCCAGTAAAGGGGCGGCGGCGGGGCGATTACCAAAAGAAGGAATATTGGCTTTGAATCAATTGGCGCTGGGTCTGTACACAGAATGGATCTAGGTTAGTATGATCTGCAAAACTGATCCTAGATTATTCTCATGTCCTATATAAGTACGTGATGGTTCCTGACACTAGTATAACAAGTACTTGTATCCTGCCGGCGCCAGCTACAAGACGTTGGTACACCCCAAACGCAACGTCCTTGTTCCAGCCCGAGTCCTCGGGAACCCTCGTCCCATTACAAAAAATGGCTGCATTCACAAAGACCGTATTGCTGGCCTCGGTCCTGGCAGCTTCGGCGTCGCTCGTTGCCGCAGACTCGTCCTGTGACACCAGCGCCCTCAACACCACCACGGGAACCTATTACATTGCCCAGGAAAACACCACCATCTTTGACGTCGCGGCGGCAACCAACCGCGGAGTATGCGATATCGGCCGCGTCAACTGCATGGCCGACGTCACCATTGTCCCCAACGTGGGACAGAACATCGTGATCCCGCCCGAGGTCTGCGAGCCCGACAATGACTCGTGTCTGCTGCCCACCACGCCGTCCAACAATACGTGCGTCAACGGCGGCCCGCGCCTGTACTACACGGTCAACGGGGACACGTATGAACGCATTGCCCAGCGCCTCAACATCACCGTCGACTCGCTTCTCAATGGAAACGCGTCCGCGACCGAGGTGCTACCCGTCGGCCAGTTTGTCAAGGTCCCGCTTTGCGAACCCAGTCAATGCATTTTGCAGCCCTACCAGTTCACCTACGGCGTGTACAAGGACCTGGCCGAAAAGTACGGCAGCACCGTGGGACAGATTATGATGCTGAGTCCCACGTACAACTATAGCGAGTACACCTTGAACGGCAATGTCGCGCCGACCATTGACTTGCCCATCAACTGCACAGCGCTGTCGAAAAATGTCACTGTCATTTCTTAACTGACTGGACTGTGCCGGAGTTTAAGGTTGCCATGAAGTTTATACCATTTGCAAATCTTTTGGGGTAAATAGTGGTAAATAGTTGAACAGCTTGGAAAATTTGCAGAATATATGAATATGGCCCAGACAAATGATCAACTAGGCAGAACAAACTAATTGATGTGAATTACGCATTGTATGGTATAGCCCAGGTATGTGTTATGCCAGGATAAACCTTCTCAATGCATACTCTCTTTTATACCCTGCGAACCACACTTTCCGCTTCTCATGCGTTCCATACCTGACCCAACATGATTACACACACTTGGGATTCGCTCCATCCCTCGTCCCCCAAGAATTCATCTAATGCAATCCGTATTTGTTGATGGCAAGCCTTGATCATGAGCCATCATTCTAATCTGATGTCTGTGCTTATAGTGGCCAGAATGGAGTTTGGCTCTCTTGAAATGGTTCCTGATCTACGTAGCACTCATACGACTGCGGGCTGGCTGACAGAGATTGAGAGGGTATGCACCCTTCGCGGGATTCATCGCTGTTTCAGCTTATGGAAAGCTATAATGTCACCAGGGCCACGAAGAGATCGTTCCCCAGTTCTCTGATACCTCGGAAGTAATTTTCACATCTCTGTCAACGGAGTTGATGGGAGATCTGTAGTATGCGTCCACTAAGTGGCGCATTTCATGAAAAATGGCAATCAAGTATATCGGATGCTGATACAATGAAGTATACTTTATCAGAAAATTCAAGTTATAGCAAAGTATAAGCAGACATCAACTGCGAGAAGTGGGAGTAAGTACATGGGAACGAAAATAATAGTTTCGCTCTATCAACAATACTTCCACTAGGCAAGAATCGTTGCAAAGGTATGGCCAGCCGTGAGTGGATGCAAACACATGATGTAGCTGCAACTCCGTTCTTGTTCTTTTTTGCGCTGCTTGGATCTCCACCACCAATCTCACCAAGCTTACCAGGAGCCGCCGAATAGTCATAAGAGCCACAGCATCTTCACAATCGCGAGACCAGTCTCGTGATAAGCCATGGCATTCCCAGTGCAAGCACGGTAGCCGACCGAAAGGGGCACAAAGGCACTTCGCAAAAGGCTATTTGTCTTGCTCGCTGACTAGCCAGCCTTCGGGCTTAAAGGCAAAGGAGTCAGGGTAGCATTCTTCATTGCAATGCATGACATAACAATTGATACCAAACTGCACGCTCTTTGGGATGAAGTGACAGTCAATCACAATGGGTTCATCGTTCTCAGCTTCTTCATTCACCTCGTGCCAGAACGTGGTGGCAGGTGGGTGTTTGCGAGGATTTTTGACATGAAGATAGTATTCTGTTGATGCATTTGTGGCCCAAAGTCGGTCATGAAGCGATCCGAGAAACACGTGGTTTTGAGATGTTAACTATTGCACCGCATCTATCATACTCTTTCACGGATAGTGGTCACATAATCCTGTGCACCATACACCAACCTTATTTACAGATCTTCTGCATGTTTGACCCATTTGTTGCTGCTCGACAAGAGTGATACTGCCATTTACTTTGACGATATGGGACCAGATGCGTGCACTCTGATTTCCTCCATTGGCTCTCGAAATTCCCAGCCTGGAGAAATCCAGTCGAGTAAATACTCAGCGCAACGGGAAACAAAGCATAATAAATCAAGCGAGAATGAAAGCTCTAAAAGCGGGCGATGATCTGAAAAGTGGGAGCGCAGCCCCGATTATCAAACGGCTCTTCAACAGCTTGACTCTTTCAAGGCAAGGTAGCAAGTCTCTAATAGACACTACCAATAGGTAATGGCACTAAGAGTTACCAGCATCATAGAGTGCGGGTTCTAAATGGATCTAGGCATGAGGCTCGTAACTTGACCAATCGCTCGTAGCCTGACCAATCACTCGCATGCGGTACCGGAATCCCATCGTGCCCACATGGGCCGTGGTCCGGCTTTACAGACGCCGAGACTCCGTCGCATCGCTTCCGTGCACAGTAAAGAGTTGCAACAAATTATAGATTGATAAAGAAACAACGCCGGAATTCCCATCTTTCAGCTAGGCCGGAACACAGTTTCAATCGTCGGGCGCGGGCCTTCGGGGTTTATTCAAATTGCGGCTTCGGTATTTACTCAAGTGCGGAAGTGGGGAGCTAGCTTTTGCGTGTCTGTAGACTCTTAGAATGATGTTAGCGAAAGGGGCATCATGAATCAGTCATTCGAAACTCTCATATTAAATACAAGTCGATGCCGCGTAGGACGGGACAGATCTCTTTGGCAATAGAATTACCCGATTCGACACCATGGCGACCATGAGAGGCTGGCAATATACGGCAATCGGGGAGTTGGAATCGCAACTGCAGCTCGTCACAAATCTTCCCAAACCCTCTCCGGCGACACTCGGCCAAGATCAGGTTCTCGTCAAGAGCCTCTACGCCAGTATCAATCCTGCCGATCGCCTGGCTTCAAACCTTGGTGTCTACACCAAATATAAGATCGGCCTTCCTGCAATCCCCGGCTATGACTTCTGTGGCCTAGTCGAAGCCATTCATCCCTCGAACACGACCTTGAAAACCGGCGATCTCGTATTTGGGTGCCTAGGGTATCCAGTCAAGCACGGCACGCTGTGCGAATACTTCATCGCCCCCACGACATGTTGTGCTCGCGTTCCCGATGGTGTCAAGGCTGAAGAGGCAGCAGGGCTTGGATCGGCTGCCGTCACCGCTTACCAAGCTCTTGCACCATTTATAAAGAGTGGGCAGAAGGTCTTCATCAACGGTGGTAGCGGAGGCGTGGGAATGTTTGCTATACAGTTTGCAAAGATGCTGGGTGCCGAAGTCACTGCTACATGCTCGACCAAGAATGTTCCACTTTGTCAAGAGCTCGGTGCGACCACCATTGATTACACCCAGGTCAATCTACTTGACGTTTTGAAGCAAGGCGGCCAGGTATACGACCATGTGGTCGACAATGTTGGAACGGCGCCAGAGCTATATCAACAAGCCCATCTTTACACCAATACGGACGCCAAGTACATTCAGATCGGAGGCGGAGGCGAGATTTCCGCTGCACAGCTTCTCAAAGTTGCCCGAAATCTGGTGCTTCCCAGTTTCCTAGGAGGTCTAAAACGAGCCTATCGGGTTTCTATTCCCACGGTCAAGTCGGAGGAACTGGCTTTTCTAGCAGACTGGGTAGCCCAAGGAAAGGTCAGAATTGTGATTGATCAACAATTCACTTTTGAAAATACTGTTCAGGCTTTTCAAAAGCTAAAAACTGGCCGAGCCAGAGGAAAAATCATTGTTTCGATTTCATAGCGCTTGACAATTCACCTTTTGGGCAAAGAGAACAGGATTGGAGGTAATAATAGAAAACATTATATCATTCGCTTAATATTATTAATAGATTCGAGGGGTTATGATACGAACTTGGACTTCAGTTGTCAAATTTCCGCACTTTTGTAAGCATAAACATAACAAAAGGGCGCGTCAATCGTAAAGCCTAACTCTCCAATAGTCTTTGCATCTGCTAAGAACCCAATACTAATACTGTTGTTTGGTTCTATGATTAAAGTTAAAAAACTTGATTGTCACATCTGGTAATATAGCTAGAGGACGCACCCCGAGACAACCAATTCTAGGTCTACACTAGATCTAGGGCTATCAGTTCCAACTCGCCCAACGGCCGCACCACGAAATTGGAGTCTTTCCCATGCCTTTGATACTCGAGACACATTGGGTACGACCTCGCATCCATAGAAAAGAGGCCAAGAATCTCACCATCCATGCTCATCTTGATCAACTCTTTGCGTCGGTCCGACGTCTCAAATATCGTGCATCTCCAGTAATTCTCTGAAGCCACGTCATAGAACCAGCCTAGCATCTGGAGCATCGATGGAGATACGGTTCTGACACCAGTCAGATGATTTCCTTTCATAAGAATAAGCGAAACCTCATCCGGTCGTACAGCTCCACAACAAAATTCTTGTCTGACGCTCATCTTGACCGTTTCCATGCAGGTTCGGTACTCTCTCACAGTCTCTTGCCTTTTCAAACGATGCAAGTCAAGACATAACTGCCGGCAACCTCTGGATGTCAAGTCTCCGATCAGCCATCGTCGATATGCAGCAGTCGACTTGTGATTCATTCGCGAGGTCTCAAATGGTGCTAACCAGGCACCAGTGGGCGACCCCTCCAGTAAGTCGGTCGTGTCGACGGATAGTATTGCCTCCACAATGCTTGAGATGATTTCACTCCAACAGGCATCGACCAGATGATCAATGAAAGTTTTCTGCGTTCCTTCGGGTAGACTTGCGTCCTTAAGAATGAAAGAATTGACAACGCTTTTGATGCTTCGATTGAATGACGCAGCGTCGCGACTTGCATCATTAGCGATTGCATCCCGCAGCTCGGGCAATTTCCACAATTCCTTCTCGGCTCGATCGAATGCCCTGATGATCCGGTCATGAGAATCGAGTTTTTGGATCTTCCAGTCTTCGAAATGGCTGATTCGATTGACGAGCTCAGACTCGATTCGCTCGACAATTTCTTCCAAATCATCCAGCTCGGTCCGTTCAGCTTCATCTTCATCTTCTTTGATGACTCCGTACAAGATTTCTTCGAGGTATTCTTGGAGGTCCTGGTTTCTTTCTAGAACTCTCTTCTTGATAGGGGCCCGGGCATGTCTTTGCTGCTGTCGAAGCCGGATCAAATCCCTAACCCTCTCTGCAGCCCCTGCTTGGTGCATCCGAAGACGTGTATCAATCGCCTCCCATTTCTCTTCGAGTTGACGCAAAACACGGAACTGCTGGATGCGCATATTCTCATCTCTAAGACGTTCAAGCTCTCGTGTATCCCTGCCGTATGAGTCTTCTGTGGGCGGAGCTGGAGCTTTGGGAGGATTTCGCCTTGAGACGGTTCCATCAGTGTCCTCACTGCGTCTGCGCTTTCGCTCTTCGCCATCCGACTCGCTATCACTGTTATTGTCTGGCCCTCCGCCTGCTTTACGACCTCTCTGTGGTCTTTGTCTTTGAAACGTTGGCGGCGTTCGTGCAGTGCGGGGAGTCGGAGCAGGTTGTGCGGCCACTACTCTGTTTGATGTTCGAGTAACAGTGCCGGCGACATCACGACAGCCTGGGACAGGCGCCTGGATGAGTAGAGGGGGCGACACTTCTTTGTCCACATGCTTTTCAGTCGCAAATGTTGTTTTCTTCTTTGCTTTTTGGTTGAGAATATGAGACTCTCTAGACTCATTCGAGCCTTCCGTGTTGACTTGTGTTAGATCCATTTTTTGAGTAGTTGCTTGCTGCTGAATTGCATCGCTTCTTTCGCCGGCCATGTCATTAAGTTGAGGTATTTGAGCTGGAGGCCTCGCTGTACATGATCTCAATTTGATGACTTAAGAATCTGAGGGATTCCGCCAGTATTTCAAGGCAATTGGTGCGCGCACCGCAGGCGTGGCGGGCAGTCATTCGTCAATTGTTCACGCAATCCGGTGGCAGTGCAAAGAGGGTGAGGGGGGACCCTGAGTGGAAGGAAGCCTCGGAGTCTGCCTTGTGCCACCCTGCCCAAGGACCTGCACAATCCCCATCGTCTTGTCTACCATTATTGTTCCTTCCGAGCTTGCTGTGCCTATTGTCTGTGAAATCTGAAGGAGGTAGCATATGATCAAGAGATAAGAAACCAATAGTCAATAATTACCCGCGTATCAACTCTGGAGTATATTTGCTACCTTTTTTCTTCTTCGTCAAGTCAGGTAATGGCATTGGGCTAGCGCCGTCATGTATCGCCAGGGGCTCCATCGCCAGGGTTTAGCGCCTACGGAATGCAATGGGGATTTACCAGACCCCTACCACTATCTGCTATGTTGTGGGGTACCAAACCTGCCAGGTTATGAAAAGAGATGATAGCCTAGACTCGAGACGGGGAACACTCGGATCTTCTTTAATAATTTCCTGGCTTTTCAGCGCTCCCTCACTGTCTATCAAGCTTGTTTGTTGGTGGTTGTCGTAGCTATCATTTTCCCACTCGCTGTACTTGGAATTGCTGATAACCCCACCATGGCAGCGCAGTTTCCAGCGCACATTGACCTGAACACCCTCCCCGCAGACACGGGACCCACGAGCGAAGAGGTGCAGCGGAAACCATGGAAATTTGTTGGTTATCGAGGATACGCGGATTTTATAGCATCAGACGATGACTTTTACATGCTTCGTCGTTTTAATACGTTACATGTTCGGGTATCTCTGAGTTATCAAGATAGGATCGCTGCGCTCGAGGAGCAGCTCACAGAACTGGACGCAGAATATAGTAGGAGAGAAGCTGAAGACGTGGATAATGGAACATTTCGCCATGACCAAGAAGATCGCCAGGCCTTGCTGGACAATATTGGTGAGGCGCTTTATCAATATAGTAAGAAGAAAGCCCCAAAAAGTCTACCAATCTTGTCAATGGCGCTCACTCTTCTAGACAGGCTGGTGCTGCAACAGTCAGAACTAAGAAAGCTTCCTCCTGCCCTCAAGAAAGACGTCAAGAGTGTCAAAAACTGGCATTTCAACCACGACCATGCGGCAGTCGCGGCAGCTGAGCAAAAATATCTGGACCACGAAGCTGATCTGTTCTCCATGGCCACTACCAAAGGAAGAAGCCCGTTGCGGCAAGTCATTGACAGCTCTCTTCGTCTAAGAACCCTTGGATTGTGGAGCGTCGAGAAAGCAAATAGTGCAGTACCAGCTTACGATTCCGGAAATATCTCATATTATTCGGATAAGCGCATAGACGCTTTCGTATCAGGCTTGATTGTGCTGATTGGCATCACC
This sequence comes from Pestalotiopsis fici W106-1, assembly GCF_000516985.1. Lineage (NCBI taxonomy): Eukaryota > Fungi > Ascomycota > Sordariomycetes > Amphisphaeriales > Sporocadaceae > Pestalotiopsis > Pestalotiopsis fici. The sequence continues at coordinate 997,801 of NW_006917102.1, forward strand.
ATGCTCATCACGCCAATTTGGATTCTGCAAAGTCTAAATAGCATGCAATCAAAACTGTTTGTCATAACAGTTTTCATCCTTGTATTTCTTCTCGTCTTATCTTTGGCTATGGTGGCGAAACCATTCGAGGCCTTGGGAACGACGGCAGCGTAAGGATCAATACACTTGATGACTGACTCAAACTAATATTATCACAGCTATGCTGCCGTTTTAATGGTATTCATACAATTCGGTTCCGATTAGTACGCTGTATGGTAACCAGCGCGCTTTTGGAATGCATTACTGGGTAGCTGGCAGTCACATTCCAAGACTCATCGGAGACCTTGCTCTCCAAAGTTTGTGAGAATGGACAGACATATCGGGAGCAAAGGTTTGATTGACACTTCACCTTTTCGGTAAATAGAAGAGGATTGGAAGCAGTAAGAGAAATATTATGTCATTCGCTCTATATTAGGGGTCGAGTCTCCGCTATCGCCTAAGCATATATGTAACAGAAGGGCCCGTCAATCGTAGAGCTCAATTCTCCAATAGTCATTGCATCTGCTAAGAACCCCATGTCGACAATCGTTTCCAAAGTGCCGTTGGCGGATGGAGGTGCTATATCGAGATTAGCATATGTCTCTTGCCAGCAACGTATACGCCAAACAAAAAGAAAGAAAGAAAGAAAGAAAGAAAACTTACAATCTCTGATTGTCAGCGTGTCCGAGACCTGCTTTGTCCTCACATCCTGATCAAGTCCCTGCCATAGACTCCAGATGCGATCAATCTGAGCGTGGTGAAACAGAAAGTAGGGATCCTGCGCGCTGGCCCAAAGGTCATCTTGTAAGCCTCCGATAACTGTATGGCCGCTGCCATGCATGCCACCCTGCAAAGACTCTACAACGTCGGTGTGGCTCTGCATATCGGGCTGGATCATTGCGTTGGTGACGTTGTCATAGGACAGATATTGTTGGATATACCATTCGCGAAAATCGCGGGTAAGGCAACGCTCGTTCAACTGCAGGCCATCCGAGATTGGTGCGCCATGAGGACCGAGCGAAACGGTGAAATTAACAAAGGGTCCAGAAGTGATACAGCCACCACCGGAACCCGAAGTGACTGTGATGTTGATGATGTCCGGAGTGGGAATATAGATGAATGACGTGTGGTTCGTTGCGACGCCGTTACCAGATATGGATGTGTCGCTTCCGTCAAATAGAGGGTGCTCGGATATGGTGTCAGTAGAGGACCAATCCCAATATGGCTGGGTGCCGGTGTAGCCACATTCGTCACGCAGGGCGCTTTCGTACAACCATGTGTAGTATCGATGCCATGTGAAGAAGTAACTCGTCCAGTGGATCGTGGAGGTTTTGTTGACGTGCAGGGCGCCAAAGTCGTCGAAACGGCTACGAACTCCTGGTGCCGCAGATGCAGGCGTAATAGGCTTTGCGTTCATGAGGCATTTGACAGCGTCAATGTAGTCTAGTCTCTCCTCCGAGGTCAGAGTTGCCCTGAATGTCGATCAGTATCACTGAAGTATTTTATTCGGGAGTTCTTTAGGCGACGACAAACCATTCTTTGCGGACAAGTACGTTTTCGGATGTACATGAACTCGAAGACGATCTACCAGCCAAGATAGCTTGTATATTTTGGGTGGAATTCTGGACAAGTGCATCCAACGTGCTGTTTGTGGACGCTGTAGTCGTTTCAAACAGAATCGATATGATGGCACAAGATAGGGGGATTATTGACTTCATGGCTGCGTTGTGGAAAACTAGATATCGAGATTACTAATTCCCTTAGGGTGTCAGATGAGAAAGGTCTTGCTTGTAGAATTTGTCCAGTTCCAGGCCTTACTGAGGGTTGAATAACAGTTTATATATGAAAATGTATCTGTTCGTGCCTCCCAGGCCAGCGCCGGATTCCATAATGACTCTTGCACGTGCCTACCACTCATTGCTGATGACAAAGCCTCCATTGCGTGCCAAGATATGATATGCGAATGACTTGGAAGAGATTATTAACATGTAAATAAGCTCATTGACACTCCACAATTAAAGGTCAAAACTAGAATTGTATGCATCTCGGTCAGACTATCTACGACCTGCAGCATATTGCAAGGAATCCATTTAGTTGAATCCCACGATATAGACGATTCAAGGGCAAATTCGTAGCTGCAAGCGATCCACTAACGTTGCAACGTCTCGTATCATAAGCAGGAAGCGGAACCGAAATTCAGGTACTAGCCTGCTACGCAGTAAATTCCTTCAGACTAGCCTGAGCCCGGTATAGTGCTCCCGCTTTTACGCTATATATTAAGCATATCGCGGCACTTATTACCCGGTTTGCGCTTGCACATGGCGACGGCAGGGGTCAGATACCCGGCACTCGGATGCATCGCACCCATCACTTGAGAATCTAGATGCCAGACCGCGATTCACGAGCTGCATGAACGACAACGGTTACACCGATGTACCTCGGGACGTAAGAGGCTGAACTGGAATCCCTGACTTCTCATTACTTACTAGACTGCCCAGATCGTAATTGTCTTCATGACCGGCAGCAGTTTGCCACGCGTTATATCACCTTGTAACGCTTGAGTTTGGTGCAGAGCATCCCACTTTTGCGATATGGCTCAGCGGTGGTTATACAAAGTAGGCCAAGTTCCCGCTCCCTGTCAAGTATTCGACCGAGCTCCTATTCATATGGGGCAGATTAGTTTTGCCGCAAACTCGCAGCCAAAAATTGCACAACTGGCATACACTGAAGCCACCTATAAGTGGAGATTCACTGTACATCATACTGTGTATACAAAACTAGATCTCACCCGTCTGACCATAGTATAGCGACGCAACGCCACTGGGCAGCTCGTCTAAAGCAGTGAGAGCTGGGGAATTTATTACACCTTCCGTGGTATATAGTGAACTAAACTTGGTCTAATATGATAGGGAAGATATAAAGAAACGAATTTGTGTGCACGGCAAGAAGTAGTTCGTGCCGCGGCCCGGACTTTGCCCATGGGCAATGCCCGGGCGCTAACTAGGTACATAGTATGTGCGGCTCGGGTGGACCGGAGTGAACCCATAAACGAACGATATCTTCAACGTTCCCGGCCGAGCATGAAATGTAGCTCCTGGTGCTACGTCCTGTTAGAAGTGTCTGCCAGAGCCGTAGAGATTAGACTGTTATACAATTGACTGTATTGCAAGCACCGAATTCTCGTGACAGTCTAACTTATATAAAGTTACAAGGAAAAGGTACCGAAGAGCTTTCTAGAGCTACTTAGGATATTTCATTTTGCTGAAGTCAACTATTCTGCTGTCATCCATTGCGTGGTCAAAATTCATCTGAATCTTGTGTGCCCCCACCCTTACTGGGGGTCACCGTGGCGCATCGCAAATAATCACTATGCGACCTGGAAGTCTAGATAGAGCTTTGCAGGGTTCACAGATATTAGGATAATCATTTACCCACAGACGATGAGCTCACGTAATCCGATCTAACCCCGATCGAAGTAATCCAAAATATGTCGCTTAGTGTTACGAAATGGCCAAGACATGGTGCTCGACTAAAAAGTCCCACTAAGGCTTGATCCAACATCATCAGTACAATTTGTCTGGACAAGATATCTTCAAGTTTCCTATGCTCTAATAGTGTTGCGTATTTCAACATACATCACTTCGTGTCCTTCAACTACCCGATGGCCGGGCATGAAATCTGCCTTCAATCCATCCAGGGCATTATCGAAGTGTGACAACCTCTGCGTTTTGTCCAAGACTCTGGAGGAACCTTGTTTTTTCCGTCATCGGCTTTCTGCGAGTGCCGATGAGATCAAGAGATGAGTTATTGCCGGGCCTTGGTTACCCACAAAACAGGCAAGTGGCGGATTGGTACCACGTTGAGCCTGAAGCCATCTGTTCCGGACTGCGAACGTTGCTGAATAAGGCCTGTACGTTTGCTCGTTCCCACCTCGTTTAGGTACCATTGGGACAACCCGGTATGAGAATAGACTTTATTTACCTTGAGCATATTGATAAGTGAACCTTCCCGCTTGGTCGAAAGTTTTAGCTCATTTCCAATCGAAGCATGACTGTCATTGTTTTCTGGCATGTTTCTTAATTGGATCCAACCATTCTGGTGCTTATTTGCATCAAAGAATTCGTCGGCATTCTGATTTTCCGGTAAATACCTCGCGTGTAGTTTCGCGTTATACCCAAAAGTTGTGGCGGAATCTTGATTTTTGGGCAAATGAGTATGAGAAGTAAAGAGGCAAAATCGTGGTTCAAGACGTGAAGAGTTTCCTTCATGTTTCCTCTCACAAGAAACCTACCACAATGGTTGCATTGTAAGCAATTGTAACATAGGCATGGATTGTCGAAAAGCATACCGCTTCAGATAGCACCGCATAAATCTTCCAGTCCTTGCAAGAGTCCCTTGTCGGCAAGGGGATGGTCTGTCTGCATGGAGGCCCCGATGTTAGCTCTACCAGACAAGTTGTAATCGCTTTTGTTTAGCCGCTGGATGCAGCAAAGATCTTTCAGCTGCTGATATCATCTTTGGCATGTAGCACAGTAATGAAAATGTCAAAGTTACTTTGACGACTGTTGCGATTACTTCTGGGGACATTGCGCCATTTATGTTGAATGTTTATGAGTGTGTAATATTTGAGCAGCTAAATAATTATCGGAACGCGGAAAGCACGAGGGATCTGAGAAGATTTGGGAGGTTGTATTGATAGATGAGCTCAGAGCTGTCCTGGCATGGAACTCAATACTATAATGACCACACGATGGATATTGAGATGAGTTTATTATTTCATCCAAAGAATTCATTCTTCTTCATTGCGTTCAGAACATTTACAGCAACCACAGTTTTATTTGCCCCTCCCTTTCTCATGGTGCGGCTCAGCTTAGCGCCATAAGGCCGAGAACTCCAGATATCACTGTAACAAGTAACACAGCTTGCTACCACATTAACATTGACTGTATGCAGAGATGTCTGTTTATCAAGAATGAGCGAATCAAAGATCTCAGGGGCGTAGACTGAAGTGATTCATAAAATGCTACTGAGTCCTACCAATAGCCGAGATATGATGCAAAGGTAATCATATAACCAAAGCTTTATCAAATGAAGTTTCTCCAGACAACACTGTTAGACTAGCGCCAACTCAACATACATGACTTCATGTCCTTCAACCACTCGCGTCGTAGGGATCATGTACACTTGCAAGTCGCCCATAGAGATTTTGAGATGTGACAAGGCTTTTGGTTTACCCTCACCTTTGAAGAAATTGCTGACGTGGCTATATTCTTCATTCGCGCTCCGGAACGACCATTGAACGGGGATTACCCGTACCACCTCAAAAAGGTAATAATAAGTTTCATGCCCATCACCTGCGGCAACCCAAAACACGAGAAGGACATCGCAAAAGCTCTCAGATCCATTCACCTTCTTGTCTTGTAGGTATTGTCTAGAAAAGCCAATATGAAAGGCGACCTTTTTGGCCTTCATCGCGTCAATAGCCGATATTCTCCTTTGCGTCGAATGCATCAGTCCATTCGGCAGAGTGGAATGCAACTGCAATTGGTTTGGCATATTTCCTAGGTAGATTGAACCAACCTGGTGCATATCAGGGATTGCAATCATCTGCGATCTCTCGGCATATCGCTCTATGATGATGTGGTTGTCGAATTGTGGCATGGAAACTTGAAAGAGGCTATAAGGACTGAACCTGAGGTAAGTGTTGGCTCCAATGCGACGGGCCTGAATCGCGATTGGGTGCAAGATATCTTTGCGATAACATTTGATCGCCACCAAAGGCCGTTCATCTTGGCTCTCCAGCCCACAATTCAGAGATATTCGTCCATTCCCGAAGAAGGTTGTCGCGCTCTTGTTGTCTATCCCAAAAGTTTTGATGTCGCCACAAGTAGCGAATTCTTTTGGGCATTTGGCGTATAAGCCACGATAAGGGAAATTCATGGCGGATTGAAAGTCTGCACACCATGCAAACAAGCTATCATCTTGAGTTTGACTCATGATCTCACTTTGAAGTCGAAGAAATGCCTTCTCGCCTTCTCCGTAAAGTAAGGGCATATTAACGTCAAATATGCCCAAAAGGCAGTAGGCTGCATCTTCTGTCCGACTCGTCTCTCGATTCGCTGCCCAACTCATTCGTGCAGCGACACTGACCGTATCGAGTGCTCTTTGACCCCACAGGATTGTCCTCGGAATACCTGTGACGGCTTCAAGTCTGAGACCCATCTTAACTTTTGTGCCTATTCGAGTCCAATTTCTTCCGTAAAAGACGACTTTCTCCGGAGCAAGAAGCTCTTGCAGCGTCCATCCCCTATAGAACCACCTGCAATTCTTCAGGTCGCTCGATCGAACAGAGCCAATTGCATAGAAATCGGCCAAATACGCGTAGCAAATGTCCGCCTTCTTGTACCATCTGTACATTGAGTTGATTGCTTCACTCAACTCGGCGCTACTGTCTTTATTGATACAACAAGTATCAATCCATGCATATCGTAGACCGTCATTTCGGGCCTGCTTGCAAGTGTACCGTATTTTGATGAAGCCTGCCTTGTTCTTGTATGTCTCACCTCGGTTTCCAGAGAGGTCTGCGAAAGTCACCTCTTCGGTGCCCCAGGTGTGGGATAGGATCGCATAGCGCACAGGACATTCTCCAATAAAGTATTCGAGCTTGAGGGTGTATGTGTTGATCAAATACATCGTACTTAACGGTAACCGTTCGCTCCTGTATAACGAGCGATTGTGTGAAATCAAATTCAAAATTGAGATTGTCTGGAAGCGGGGTTGAAGTCGACACGAAAAGCACTGGCCCAAGATGTTGGCAACCGACAAATTACGATGCGGCGGGTATGCACCTGGCCCATGACGAACCAGTCAGATTGCACGCTCAGGTTGTACAGACTTCAGAATATGCACCAATAGTTTCGAAGTTGAATGGCGCTGCGCCACGATTCTCTGCCATAACGTCTGGACGCTGACCCTCCACCTACCCAGGTCATTTTTTACTGAGTATTGATTTGATCAGGGGCAAGCCCGAAATGACGTTATCGTCGGGATCGTTGGCAATTTTTACTGATTCGGTATACTAGGTATGCTAGCACTAACACTCGCTATAATCTCACGGCGATGATCTAGTCTCGGAGCTAAACTCCAGCGCCGGAGTCGACTATAAATGCCGTGACGGAGGCGGCGTAAATCATTAAGTACCGTAGGCGCGCCGGGTGTACCAAGCTCTATGATTTCGGCAATACGGCCAATTTTAAGCGCTTTCGGACCCGAAGCATCGAACAATATTTAAAGTGAGTACGCCATCCCAAAACACAGACGCGAGAGCATTTATTTGTAGACCTCCTTCCTTGTGACATGGACTGTTCTTCCGGTCTAATCCACTCTGAAAAGACAGACTCACAATTATCGCGACAATGAGGGAGGAAACATTCAGGTCATACACACAGGCGCAAGGAGAATCTTACGCGACAGGGCGTCCGGGTTATTCTCCAAAGCTCTTTCAAACCATCATCGATCACCATGTTGCCACGGGTGGCGAGCTCGGCCTTGTCGTCGACGTTGGCTGCGGTACTGGCCAAGCGACGCAGAGCCTGGCTCCCTTCTTTGCTCAGAGTATCGGCCTCGATCAATCAGAGGGCATGATTAATTCGGCGCGTGCTTCCATCAAGTCGCCCACCACATCTCTGCGTTTCGAGGTCTCAGCCGCCGAACTCCTGGGCGCGGATCTGGAGAGCCCAATTGCCGAAAACAGCGTCGACCTGCTGACTGCCGCTACAGCAGCTCACTGGTTCGACATGGGCGGCTTTTGGCGTCGCGCAGCACGTGTGCTCAAGCCAGGAGGCACCGTCGCGCTGTGGGCAAGAACACGCGCTTCAGTGAACCCGGTCTTGACACCAAACGGCGCTGCCATTCAGACCGAAATGGATAAATTTATCCGTGAGGAAATAGGGCCCTATGCCGTGGTCGGGAACTCATTGACGCGCAATCTCTACATTGACCTGCCGCTACCTTGGGCTCTTGGTCCTCCTGCAACAGAATTCGACAATGAGACTTTTTACCGAAAAGAGTGGAACAAGGAGCTAGATGGTCTGGGGTCTGATGACATGGGCACGTCAATGACACTCAGCACCAAGGAATTTGAAATGGCAACGGCGACAAGCAGCTCTGTCACGAGATGGAGAGAAGCACACCCTGAAGAGGCTGGGACCGAGGAAGACGTGGTGAGAAGAATGACAAGGCGTATAGAGGGCCTCTTGCACGAGGCCGGGGTCAAGCCTGGAGAGGAGTTCATTCACGGTGAAGTGGCAATCATTTTGCTGATGGTGAAGAAGCGATCATGATCAGGCTTATTCGCCCCATGCCTGCCGTCACCTATCTATAGAGAATTTTTATGTGCCGACATTGCAATAATTCATATCGATTTTCACTCGATCATTCTGACGTCATTCACAATATGGTCGCATTGCGCCAGCTATCGCCTGGCACGGGCAAACCGAGACATTGGCCGGTAAAGTTCACCACCGTGAAATGGCCGTGTGCATAACTAAAGATGTAAGGTTCTATAGATTCAATATGGCTATTTACATAATACCATATTCTCAGATTTCTTTTTAAGAAAGAATTTGTGGAATGTCACGGGTTTGAAATTATGGAAATCTATGATTTTGAAGCATTCTATAGATTTCCCACTATAAATCAGTGGAGCCCCCCTAAAGCCCGGATTTTAGACCGCTATAGCCCACATTCAAAATATTGCGCCGTATTCTCCGAGGTGTGATACGATTTGTGTTGATCAAGGTGGTGCTTTCCTATTGGAGTTTAAACTGGTCTGATATTGGTGTCAATTGTGTGATGTATTGATCTATGTTCTGCGCCTCTTAGTTTTGATGAGGTGTACGCTTATTTGGGTGGCCCCGGCTAATCCCCGGGAGGTCCCGTACATCTATCTGGACTCCATGGCGTTGATCCGTGTGCTCAAGCACACCCCAGTGTATGGGAACCATAATCCACCATCTGACAATTTGCTTACAGCCTGAAACTCTACAAATCCTTTTGATTTTAGAAATCTAGAAATCTAAAAAAAAGTAAAAATGTTCAAAATTACGTATTCACGCGAACTGAAAAAAGTGCATATTTCTAATAACTTTGGTTATAATATTATGGCTGTTCAAAAGTGGACCATTTTGGTGTGATTTTGGTGTAAATCTGATCGATTGGCCTTTTTTTTT
>NW_006917102.1:1007148-1084966 GCF_000516985.1 Pestalotiopsis fici W106-1
TTTTGGTGTGATTTTGGTGTAAATCTGATCGATTGGCCTTTTTTTTTTTTTTTTTTTTGGTGTGGCATGGCTGTATACGGAAGTCGGTAACCGGTCACAGCTCCACAGCGTATACGCTGTTGATAGTTGATATCCATCTAAACTTTCAATAGCAGGAAGGTCGTACTATCTCATTCATTTGATCTTGAATGCCTCTTTTGCTATAATGCAGCGCGTTTGTTCGTATTTGAGCATTGCTTTCAACAATCCCACCATAGCAGCCAACTCGTGCGAGGTGCAGTCAACGCTGGTCGTGCCCACAGCCCATAATGATATACGAAGACTCTCGGCCATCACCATTAAATAGAATAATTCAGAGACTTGTCATTTTATAATCATACTTGTCTTCAATTACATCAAATTACTTCAATATGCAGTCAAAATGCTTTTAGAAGATGGCGACTTTCTACTCCCTCTTCACAGAGATGCCTTTCATGGTACCATCCTTGAAACAAACGATAGCATCAATGTATGATAGTCTATCTATAATCCTTGCAGCACAAGCGCCCCGCCCCGGGACCTCGTGCAGCTTCCGGCCGCCGCGGAACTGTCTTGTGTCAAAATCAACAGGGTACTCCCAAATACTGGTACTACGAAACCCCTGCTTTAGCACAACCAATGAATGATTTCCGTAGATGCTCTGACATATGCAATCAATGCTTATAGCAGGATTTCTTTTTCCTGGAATCTCTTCGTCCGTGTCCCCTGGAAAGTATGGAAAATACCTCGTCCCTGCCACTGCCACGATGCACCCAAAGGCATCATTCATGGGGAAGACTTTCGTTGAAGCGCGATCGCGGTGCTCACTGGCGTACTTCGGCAGGTCAGATGCGAATTATGAGAGAGTAACAGCGAAATTCAGCGGGGTAAAATCACTCACATATTCAAAATATGCAGAAAAAGCGAGTTGACGATTCGGACCAGAGAAAGCGTCGTCAGGTAGCTCATATGCGAGAAGAAATCCATATTGACCAATCTGTCCCCAACAATACAAGATGGTTGCCGCATCGTTGATTGCAAGGTCACAGACTTCAATATGGACTTGCTTACTTAGGAGAGGGAGACGTGGGGGACTCTTGGGGATTTCCAAACCTATGAGCGAGTGGTTCCTAGAACAGCTTCAGCGATTAGGACTTCATGAGTGATGTTGGGACATGAAGTACACTCACGTTTGGCGATATAACAGGATTTCGTTTTGTTTGTTGAGGGCTACGTGGCCATTTTTTGACAGGGCTAATCGAGTTGAACTGTCGAAATTGCCAGGTATGACTCGATCTCGTTCCCAAGTAGAGCCATTGAACACGTATAAGAAGGGCTGGATTGAACTGATCAGTGAGGAAATGTGAAAGGGTTGAGCTGTCAGGACTGACCTGTGTGATACCGTCGCTGCCCCAAACAACCAGGTATATACCTGAAATCGAGAACCTGTCATATCTTGCACCCCTTGGCAATAGTAAGAAATTTCTGGGGCGCTCCGCTATAAAGTCAAAGTGGCCACTTCGAGATATCTTCAACACCGTTAGACCGTTTTGGGAGAGAACGGCGATACGCTCATTATCGATTGCGACTGCAAGCACCTTTCCTATGCTGATTCTACTAGAGACAATGACCTTGTGAGCTTCACTTGTGGTAGTAAAACTGGAGATGGTGGTAGCCGTATCAGGTCGATCAATGGGCGTCCTGTTTGTGGCCTACGATGGCAGATCCTCGCCAACGACAGTAAATGCAGAAGTTTGTGTGATGCCAACGTCGTCGAGAAGCTGAGTTGCTGTGGGTCTTCGTTCATGGTCGACCGATAATGCACGACTGATACAACGCACCCAGTACTTCACGTATAGTCGGTCCTCTGACCATTTATCTACACATTCGAAAAGCCAATCCTGAACGCCTGGTTTCAATTCGAACTGAAGCTCACCCGCCTGTTGTCCAGGCACAGCGAGCGAGGCCGAAGACTTTCGAGAGTAAAAGTAATCATCAGCTACGACACTGACTCCGGCCCTGCGGATAGCCGTCAATCTATCAACTTCTGGGGCATGTCCCAAAGTGAAGGCCAAGACTTCTGCAAAAATTGCCCCAAAAGCCCAGACATCCACTCCTCTACCAAGACGGCGACTGTCGCGACTGGTCGTGGAAAGGACTTCTGGTGGTGTGTAGGCGCCTTGTTCGCGACTGGCCTCTGTATCCACCGTGTATTTGCGGAACAGGTCGCCCACTGTGCCAACAAAATTAACAGGATCTGTCCAATGCTTGATGACTGAAATGCTAAAATCGGTAATTTTCCATGTGCCGACCATGCTCTCTGCGCTACCCTGGAAAATCAAGATATTGTCGGGCTTCAAATCCATACAGACACAATAATAGCGGTCAAGTCGGCCGGGGAAACCGTCGTGGAGAAATTTCATTGCTCCTGCTACTGAAAAACACTGTTTTAGCAAGGCCGTCGCAAGCCTGTCGATGCTTTGTTCGGCACGGGGAAACGCGGCTGGGAAGTAATAACCTGCGTTCCATTCGGAAGGATTTTGGCCGCCAGATAGAAAAGTGTCAAGGCTCCCATGCTCAGGCCAGGGCAGAAAGATCTTGATTTCACCGTTTGCCAATCCCAATATGGCCTGGTGAAGCGAGAGACCTTTGACTCCTGTCAGGCGCTTTTTCAGTATTTGCTTATATCCGACCTCATTGGGCAGGCCGATGAAAGTCTTGACTGCGGCGGCAACAGGATTTTTCTAGTTCTGCATTAGCACATGACTTCCAAGAATCTATTGTTGCGAGTTTGTGTGTAAGCTGAGATTGACCGACGTACATATTGTGTTTCACCTCTGTCGATATGCTCGGGCGCTAGCATCCAACACTGCGTTGTGTTAGCTTGAAGTTTGGCTCAAAGGGCGCCAAGTTTCATGTACCTTGACACCGCCGAACCCTCCATCATAGTTTCCAGGACTTTCGAGATATGGAAGACGTATGCGTTTGTCGGTAATAATTTGCGGCTTGTCGGTGCCGAAGTCGATCACTGCTGGAATGAGCAGATATTGTTCCGGCCATCTGTATAGGAAATGCTCAAGTTTGAGGTTCGCGGCCAGTGCTTTATGCAGTGGCATATGTTTGTCTTGGAACGACGAATGGGAGGCGCCCGCGAAAAATAAGCTTTGGAATTGGTCAAACCATTCCAGAGGTGCAGGCAAAATGACGAAGAACGAAAAGAGCTTCAACATTTGGGTGAGCACCTCAGTAGCTTGTTCGGTCGTTAGTCGCGCGATTGCTTGTATATCCTGTAGGCGACCCTTGTACACATCTTTCAAGTCAGAGAAGCAGACGATGGCGCTGGCGTTCTCGCCCCTTCTGCACGCAAGTATTTTGTTTCGTAGATCTTCCAGTAGTTCCTGTCGCTTAGTCATTGCTGCTTCATCGAACGACATGCTCTTTGCCGTATACTGAAAGCCGTGATCGCCAGCAGAGTCAGGATATATATTTTCGACATCGGAGGGAGCAAAAGAGCCATTTGAGGGCAGAGAAGCAAGCCCAGCCAAATCCTGATCGGATGCATCCGATACGGTGAGCCGACTGGATTGTCCATCCGTACCCTCATCAAAGTAGTCATTATTTCTGAAATAGTCCCAAACGCGATTCTCATCATCTCCAGTTTCTGCCGTGGGCCATGGCAACGATCTCATTGAGAATTCATGCACGTGTTCAAGAACGTGGTCCAGCAGACGCTCGGAATCTGCAGTGTCTGTCTCGTCGCAAAGTGGGCAGCTGCTGAGGCCACTTGGCGCCAGGACTGCAGCACTCGCTGTAAGTGTCTGGTGCTGATCTTCTCTGATCGTGTCATCATGGCGCTTTTTAACATGATCAATGAATTCTGCCACAGATGGAAATATGAGAGACATTCTTCCCGGTGTCTTGCAAGGTATGCATTCCCAACATTGTGCGTGAGCCTCTCTTACATGTCGCATCCAATCAGTTCGATTGACGTACGTTGCTTCGGGGGAAGGGCATTTCTCTAGTATGCAAGTATATGGGCATATGTCCGCCATGAGGTGTTTTCTTTAGTGAGTGCTGTCAGATCAAGCTTCGAACAAGATGAATTTCAGTGTGAGCAGGGAAGGTCTTTGTTACCCACTTCCAGTGTGTTGCCTCGCGAAAGAGGTCTGGCAAAACTTGGCAGCAACATGGGCACCGAAAAGATCGCATCCCTTCATGCATTCGAGGGGGCCTTGGATATGTGACACGTGCAGCGGTTGAGGTTATATTTGTCTTGGCGATTTGTGATGGGGTTGGTCCCTGCCGAGACACTTCTTCAATTTGAGAATCAACAGCTGAAGCCGTTGTCGCAGACATTATAGCAGAGGATGCGCCTGGAGTATTGTCCAAGCCTAGCGGCAGGGCGGGGGATTCCGGGACGGTAATTTGTGTTTGGGGCGTTATCTTGTCCACAGTCATGGGACTGTCATCTCTTGATGGCTCAGGGTTGCTATGCGCCTTTTCGGCATCGATTCCTAATTTCTGGGCATGCCTTTGAGCATAAACGAAACGGTTCCGCCTTCGAAGATTCGATATCATAAGACGCTCTTGGATTGGCGTGAGATCTCTGGCATCAACATCCCATCTATCGCGGCCGGTCTTGCTTCCACGGGCCAGAACAAGGATTTCCAGATGCGATCGTAGTTTTTGGTGCGCTTTTGGGTCGAACAGGCGGTCAGCTTTTTGATTGCGGAAATTTGCGCCGGATTTCCTGATGACCACGGCTATCCTTGTTAGACTGTCAAGAACCTGCTCTACCTCATACTGGACGGTAGCGCATGACGAAGAAGAGAGATCCAATGCTCCTGCCGGTGTCTCCTCCGGCCACGAATCTGTGGAGGACATATCTGACCAAGGTGAAAATGATCGTGGGATAAGCTCGGGGGGCTCCGGAGTTTCCGTCCCAGTATGGCCAGCCGGATCAGAAGTACCCAAGGTTGGGATATCTTTGAAGATGGCTTCCTCGGGTAGCCCAAGTGCTGATGATCTGTAGTCAGCAAAGCCCAATAATGCAGTCCAGTAGACACCCACCGACATCCCTACACTTCTCGATACAGCCTTGGAGGAGACTGAGGATGTTGATCACGAAATCACGCGTATCGGGCTGGTGAGCAAGCCTGGAATCAAGGGACGCTCTTTCGCCAGCAAACGCACCAGTGCCTGCCGCCCAAAGATTGAACTCAGCTAATCGGTTCTCGGCCCATTCATATTGTACCAAGGGTTGTAGATGAAGGCATTCCTCGAAGCGGGCCCGACACTGTTTGGCCACCCCACCAATCGAGCCCTCATTTGCTTCATTATCATTCTCGCGTGCCATCGCCTGACGTGCTGTCAAGACAAATAATGATGAGAAGAGGGGAGTCAGCAGAGAAAGATCAGGGCGAGATGCATTGCACGTCACCACATGTGCGCTAGATCCTATTGGCCACCTCAGGCGAGGTTCTGGGGGAACCTGCAGGTCTATCAAACCCCGCTTCCAGGGTTGTGTCTTACTTCTTCTTGGGCGCAGCTCACAAAACGCGGCGTGCCATTGCTGTCTTCACTCTGCGCCCGCAGTAGGGCATGCGCGCGATGATTTATGGCTACAGAAATAGCCATCGCCGAGGTCGAAGAGATCGAATTCGCCAAAAAGGCGCTTTCCCGCGTTGCCAATATTGGCGCCGAACTTGGTCGTCGAATGAGATCTTCTGTCGCTGGGAGTCTGGGCGCAAGGCTATTAGTGGCGAAAGCGTCTCTGGATTGTGCCGATGCCGAGGAACTCGTGCGCCTGCAAAGACGCATCCCTAAGCTACTCAACGACCTAGAGCGAATATGCGGAGTACGTCGCTGAGTCTGCGCATCACCTGCAGTGTGCATTTATTTCCTTTCCAATTGTGCTAATGTCAGAGGCTGGTAGTGGCCCGAGCCAACAGATTCCGGTTGCCCGATCCTGCATTCAGTCCTGCACCAGGGAACCGACCGGTCGGCACGTAGAGCGGAAGATCGCGTCCAGCGTGGGATATCTGCATGGGCCAAGGGGCCTCTTCTTGTTCGCCAGACCTATTTCCAGAATCTGGACCAGTTCTCGAAGCGTGCAATGGCGATAGGCGACGAGCAACGCCAACCGAAGCGGAAAGCTAAAGAAATACCCGCAATCGATGATTATCCTCCACACATCAATCATAGCCTGTATTCGGTCATGCTGGCACACTCTGTGTGCACGTGTATAATGGATCGCGGATATACAAAATCCAGGCACCCTGCCAGACTACGGTTGAGAGATCAATTGGTCAAGGTCGACGGGTGCATCGCATTCGACATGCTGCTATGTGCGAAGCCTGATACTTGGGAGTACTGGCAAGATGTACAACTACGCATTTCATTGTAAGAAACATGTTGAAAAGTCGATCCCCGCAGTCGAGCGCGTTCGATCGCTGACTTGGCAACAGGAAGGAGGTGACCAAGAAATCGCTTCGAATTGTAGGCGGCGATTCCAATATATACACTGAACGGAAGATGGCCCGTTTCAGGATGATAAAGCCAGGATCTTTGTGTCAACTGCTCGAACCAAGACCTGGTGCTCGAATAGATTGTCAAATACAGGGATCGGAACTACGCCAACTACACGAGAGCTCACCAATTATGCAACATGTACTCCCCGGCCCCAGCGTCTCTCTAAAGAACATTCTGAACACTCACCGTCTATCCAACAGGATGAAACTAGTACTTGCGAATATAGTTGCGAAGTCATTCTATCAGTATTACGATTCACCATGGATGGACAGTAAATGGAGCAGCGAGTCTATCCATTTCTTGCCCCAGTCTCGAATCGACGGCAGCACGACCGAGACCGACGAAAAAGTCTTCTACGCCTCGAGGCCGTATTTTGTCGTCGAATTTGAGGGTGGCAAACGTCCATTTCCGGAATACTGTGACTCCTTCTCTGTGATTTACCGGTACCCAAGGCTGCTTTCTCTCTGCACAATTTTAATGGAAATTGGTCGGGGCAAGACTTTTACTTGGAACCACGACGAATCATTAGAGTGCAGTTTAAATGCTAATTGGAATATCGTCAAGCGTTTGGCTGACAGTCATCGTGGCTGGGGAGACTTCGATTACGCCGATTACCAAAAAGCCATTCTCAGCTGCCTCAATCCCCAGCTTTCCGATAAGGGCACAGCCGAAAATAGCCAAGCCGAGTCAGAAATAGATATTCGAAAAACCATCATTTATAACGATATAGTCTTGCCCTTAGAACGATTGCTCAAACTTGGATTCTCGGAAAGCACACGAAAGTTAGATCCGATCCCGATTGAAGCTCGGCAGCTTGGCGTCCATGAACCTGCTATACAAGCCCTTCCGACTTTCAATCCCGAGAACATAGCAAATTTTGCCCAAGATCGCGAGGCGGACCAGTCTGCCAGATGGTTGGATCAGATCTTGAAAATAAATAGCTATATCAACGACGTATCCAGACGGTGCACGCACGAAGGGAAGCGTCGTGCCACCCGGGTAGCTGTGCTCGACACTGGATACGACGACGAGGCTGTATTCTTCCAAGTTCCGGCTCGTCGAAGGCGCATTAGGCAGTGGAAGGACTTTTACGGAGATTTGGGCGATCCCATCGATGAGACCGGACATGGATCTCACACGGCAGCGCTAATCATGAAGGTTGCCCCGACTGCAGATATATACATAGCCAGAGTCACCAAGAGCCGTGGGACTTTGCGGGATTGCGCTCCCCAAATCGCCAAGGTAAGAATGCTGCATACGCCCGGGGTACATCCTTCAGGCTGATAGAATCATGCATCAATATGCACTGACACCATCGATCGCATAGGCAATTTGGTGGGCAGTAGACGAATGCGAGGCCGACGTGATATCAATGTCGTTTGGGTTCTCAGATGAGATACCGCTCATCAGCAAAACTATCAATGAAGTTCATTTGCAGCGGAACAACAAAATCCTCTTTTTTGCTGCAGCGTCCAACTCTGGCGGAAACCGTAAGGAGATGTTCCCGGCAAGTCATGACTCTGTGATATCAATACGCGAGACAAACAGCAATGGCGCCTTTTCGGACACCAACCCACCTGTTGACCGCCTTGGACCCGCGGTATTTGGTACATTGGGTACCCAAGTGCGGTCGGCATGGCTGCGCAGAGTCGATGGCGAGCTGCCCAAATCTGGTTCGTCTGTCGCCACCGCTATAGCGGCTGGCATCGCGGCCATGATGCTGAACTTTGCCAACCTCGGCTTTTGCAGCTCGAAATTCGTGCTTCCCACCAGCGCCAACCGTTTGTGGACCAGGCGTGGCATGCTCGCCCTGTTTGCGCGGATGTCGGAAGATATGGGCAACCGGTGTTTCTTCATCTCACCTATGAGATTCTTCTCTGACTCAAACGAGGTGGCTTCATGGATAGCAATGGCCGATGCCCTAAAGGGTTGAGGAGCAATGCTTACTTACATTCAAGGGGTGACTCGTGAGTATGAACTCAAAAATGCTAAACTGTGATTGTGATAGATTGCGCTGGGAACCAGTCAAGCAACTACTTGCTATCCTGTGCACACGTAGCCGAATATCAAGAAGTCTTCAGAACCCAGCGCGGAACATTGGTGCTCACTTGAGGTTGTTGACACCATAATTGCCTGCCTGCCTACCTAGACGAAATGAATAGCGGGGACGGGTGCGACGCATGATTGATCAGTGCCATAGCTTATTTGTTAGGCCCCGAGACAGGTTAACCCTGATAGCTTCTCCTTTGGGTTCTATGCGAACACGACAGCTCTACTATGTCCCTTTAATAACCTATTCCCCTGAACGAGCCTGTGAATTCTGCAAAGGTGAATGAGTGTGGCATATATTCGAGAATTACGAGCCGATGAACTCGGTGATATCAGTGGCTTTATGCGCTGTCAGACGTGGCCAAACAAGGGAATGTCTATTACCCCGCCTCAACCGTGAGAACAGCCAGCCAGCCAGCCTGGAAGTGGCTGTGTACCTACCCAGCCCTGCAGATGGCATCTGAGACACCAAAGATCTCACAATGCTGGAAACATAAATTTTCATGCACTGCGAAAAGGCTTCTTCGCATTGTCTAGGTTTCAATTTGCAGGCTCATTACCATGGCTGCTGTGAGAACTTATATCTTGGCGCCAAACCTCCAGTTCAAGCCATCAGGCCCTATACAGCTGTGCAGCATTATAGCTGATCCGTTTCGACCAACCAAGACGCTATCAACTCTCCCGCAAGAGGCCTTACCGCCAATGGAGACAATCAAGGAATATAATCACGAGCTGAGCAGCGAGAAGGGACACCTCATGAGCATGGGGTTTTGGGCCCAGTTCCTTTCGACCGTGGGCGGCGATGCCAGCCTGGAGCATAATGTCAACCACGTACAGCGGTACGACATTGACGAACTCGAGACGCGCTATATTCGCGACGAGCCGTCCGCCAACAATGTCGACCTGGTGCGCAGGCTAGCTGAGCCCAAGGTGCAGGCTGCCATCAAGGCCGGCCTGTTCGGAAGCCAGCCCGTGTATATGATTACGGGCATCAAAATTGCCCGCGGGCTCACTGTGCGGTTGGAGCGATCCACGCAGCTGGGTGGAGGGTTTGGGCCCACGGTGCCCGTGACGGAGAGCGTATCTGTTGGCGGCCAGGTCGTGGGCGAGCATCGTAACAACACGACAAGCGCGTTCCGAGCAGGCGAAGAGGATATCGTCTTCGCCTATCAACTGCACGCCATTCGACGAAAGGGCAGGAAGAAAGAAACCAAGGTGGATGTCTTTGAGTCCGAGGCGGCTTTGCTACATGGTGACGACGGCCCTTATGATTCAGATGTAGAAGGGGCGTCGCTCAGTATGGTGAATGCTGATGACCTATTTGAGGATGATGAGTGTGACGAACTTGCAACCAAGTCCCGCGAGTTGGCCGGTATTGATGGTTCGCTATATATGTATATTTAACGACTAAGTCCTGTCCATGCTCCTACAAGTGACACAAGTTCAGAAGATGCTTGCACCAGATTTCACTGCATTAAGCAATCATTGCAGACAGCAGTTCTTGTGGCTAGAAGAGGACATCACGACGCCGGGGCGGTATCATACTTGTACACATTTTGAAACACATGTTACCATTTCGCTTCGTCACACAATGAGTCCTCGCGGCTCCCACGGACCCCTGTGAGCATCACGTAATTTTGTACCAACACAGCCAAAACCGTATATATTTTGTTAGCATTTCCGCATACAAAAGCTACAACAATGTTTTTATTCATTTAACGCTTTTTCTCTAGATATCGCTTTCTGTATCAACGAGGTGAATTATAAACGAGCAGATCTCACTTGATTTAGCGATGCAGCTGCTTGTTAGCTCCCGACGCGGGCCAGAAAACCATTACCGTCAAGCCATTCTTACGGCTGATTGCTAGAACCACAGCGCACTACCGCGAATAATCCTTAATATCACAGTTTCTTCAACTGCGCGCAATACATCACGAAAGATTGCATAGAAAAAAAATATAAACATATAACAAGACGTAATTTGGGTATAAACACGGGGTAGTAAGTGCTGTTGCGGCAAGGGAAATAGGAAGATGCGCAGCTTGTAGGATACAAAATTACGCAGGTGGCACAGTGAGCTATACTAATTTAAACCGTTTTATTTGATTATTTCGATTATTCTAACTTTATCTACAACATAGTCGCATTGCGCCAGTCGGCGCCTGGCACGGGCAAGCCGAGACATTGGCCGGTAAAGTTCACCACGGTGAAATGGCCATCTTCATGCAATCTCTGGGCAACACCAAATCCATTAGTTCCATCCCGAACAGGCGCCTTTGATGTGGAGGAAAGTTTCTTCGTGAGAAAGTACGACTTCATTGACATGCCCAAAACCACATGATCATGTGCTCTCGGGTTGAGTGAGACTAGATTTTACATAAAAACATGAGGGAGCAGATCATTTGATAACTTCCTACCATATCAATCAGGCTCGCGCGATGAGAGAGTGATTGGTAAATTCAACATAATACTTTCCAATGTCTGTGGATATTCCTAGTTCTACTAACTCCAGAGAGAGAAAGATACAAGTAATCCGATAATCCACCACAATCCCAAACTTTCAAATGGCGCCATTTTCAGTCGGTCGCCTTGCGGCTTCAATATCGTCGTGCATAGCAGGTCGTGGTTGTGACCGTGCACTCAATCTGCTGGCCGTTCGAGCTACTCCATCTGGAAGCAACACGGCTGTCTCATGTGTCCTGCCAGGTGAATTTCCGCCAGACTGAGAACCACCAGGTGCACTCGCGGTAGAGGAGGGTTGCCCCGAAGCCTCTCGCTTCTGCTCGTACTTCTCCCACCTTCGGTCCGAATACAGCTTCATCTGCTTAACCAGCAATTCTTCAGTGGCGTTCACGGTGTCCTCGTAAAAATTATGGCTGGGCAGGTTGACATCAAGGTAGTGCTGGTACAGTCCAATGCGGGCACTCAACCACAAGAAGCTATACTTGAACAGACCTGCTAGGGCTGATCGTGTCCAGCTGTTCAGGGAGAATACAAGTGTCAGGAATATAATTGGAGCAGATATTCCAGCTATTAGGGAGTCAAAAATCAGTATTTCTTTGATTTGATTTTCACCGTAACTCACCAATATATCTGAATTGATCTCCAAGATGCATGAGATTGCCATCTCCTCCGAACTCAATGGTGTTCATGCCAAACAGGGACGACATGAACGACAATGGCAACTAAATCTGGTCAGACCCATGCAACTTGCGTTTGCCTTGTCATGTGTGCTTACGAAAACAATTGTGACAATTGTAAAGACCATGATGGCGCGCCCTTGCGCATTTGCTTCATCGCTTTGCCTGACAGATTGCCAGGCCTGTACAACACCTGCCTGTTGTTGTTTCAACTCCAGAAGGTCCTTGACCTAGAAAGAATGTTATTCATCAATATCGTGGGCTAAAATATAATGATAACAGCTTACACTTGACGCAGTAATCTGCGCGCTTCTCTGTAGTTCTTCTAGTTGCTCGATTCGATCGTCAACACGGGTCCGAGTTTCGTCTGCGTTGATGTTGAACCAATCGAAAATGTTTTTCTGTTCCTGTACAGTTTCTTCGTTGGCGTTGGCAGAGAACTTAGGTACCTTGTTCGCCGAAGTCTTTCTCAGGAGGCCAATTCGCTTCTTCGACGCATCGACTCCGGCTTCCTTGCCCGTGAATTCGCTGTGGGGATCCAGTATATGTTTAACGTGAGTTATGAACTGCTTCAAAACGTCGCGATGGGTCTTGTTGATGTGGATCATGATGCCAAGCTCTTCAAGGATGTCCTTGATCTCTTTCTCCAGCTCGCCTTCTGGAGTGATGTCGAGAAGCGGTACGTGTAATTTGGAGCCAGCAAGACGTGTGCGAGATTTGTAGATCTTGCGCGCTTCCTCGGTCCATCGCCACAAGCGTCCAAAGGCCAGCGTTTGCTTATGCATCTGTGTGATTTTGTTCAAGATTAGCAAGACCTTCGACAAAGTTTGAGAGAATATGGTCGTGGTGTAAAATTGACTTACGATGTTTCCAATGGACTCTGAGAATGCATCAAGCACCTCGGGCTGTTTGTCTGTGGTTCTTGTGCGATCGAAGAATGTATTGGAGCATTCTTCAAATATAATGAGAGCCAAGTCAAACACAGATTTTACCTGCTGATGTCTTTTGTCGCCGATCCTGGTTCGTATTGACTTGTGCACGCCAGATGAGTCATGCTTGTTCGCTCCATATCGCTTCGGGAAGCAGGTGATGATGGTGTTGGCATCCAAGATCCACATCCAGAGCTGGTCAACCATGACCACACGCGAAACCTTGGTGATTTTATCAGAACAGTCGCGACATAATTCATGTTTCCCTAGTCTTGGATGATTGGGCCATGAGGCCTTATCGAAGTCGTATTTGTGGAATTCCGCGCCCTTGGCGGTTGTGGCACGATATACGACTTGGTCTTTGTCGCGAGAGCGAGTCGTGTTCAGCGTCCAGTAGTATGCCTGATCCAGAGTTCGCCTTGGGTGAAGGGGAGCTTCGTGCATGAGAAACTTCTCTAGAAGGCGTTTGTCGCGATAGTTTGTGATCGCCTCAAACAGACGAGCAGCATCGATCAAGTACTGTCCGAGTGGGCTACCCTTTTTATTTCCCTGCTCGTCCTCGTAAGTAATCCGAAGCCTACCGGTCCCGTCCACCTTGACTGGAATTCTCGGATAGCCAAAGCGCTGTGCCAGTGTCCCAAGTGTGAGGATTCGGCCCATCCCTGCAGGTTGTGTCTTGTCCGCTGGAAGCTGCATCCTTTGTGTTGCTGTAGTTGATTGATCGCTGCTGGTAGATTTCGCAGGTGGCAAAGACTTCCTGGCTTCTTGTCTCTTTTTCTTTTCATTCAACTCAATGGTTGTGGCCTTGGCAAGGTGTTG
This sequence comes from Pestalotiopsis fici W106-1, assembly GCF_000516985.1. Lineage (NCBI taxonomy): Eukaryota > Fungi > Ascomycota > Sordariomycetes > Amphisphaeriales > Sporocadaceae > Pestalotiopsis > Pestalotiopsis fici. The sequence goes on from NW_006917102.1 coordinate 1,020,635, forward strand.
GTCAACGATCTGCTCGATCTTTTGTGCGAATTTCTCGCGGTTTCGCGATGTCTCCCAATGTAGATAAGGCATCTTCGGGGGTATGTTAGATTAGCATCATGATCAAGGCAGAAACAACAGACTCACAAAAAGAACCATATTCTTCGGCAAGTGGTCCTTCTCGGTCTGGCCTAAACAAGTGTGAGACATGAGATTATTCAGAGGCAACTCCAACAATACTAACTGGAAGAGATTGCTTCACAAAAGGGTCGCATGAACCGAGAGTTCACAGATAATTGACTCCCGTGTAGTTGCCCCCGCCAATGTGACTCCTTCAGAATCTTGGCTGAAATTGTTTCTTCCAATGTTCCAATCTTTCGCCTAATCTTGTAGAACTTAGGCGTCTCCTCGTTGAAGTAGCGAGCGATTGCTTCCTATCATGCGTTAGGCAGCCTTAGCTAACCAATCAATCAATTTACGTACCTCTGCCCACTAGTGAGAAGGACTTGTTAGCCAGAGCAAAATAAGAAAAGATAGCGAAGGGTATTACTCACTGCCATGTTATTCGATGGAAGGTGGAAGTACTTGACTGTGGACGTATCCTTTTCGTCACGGCGGAGGATACTATTCTTGCCAGCCTCATTGTCAAGTAAATGTTCCACTGTCGTCTTTTGGTCCGGAAAACTGCCCCAAATCTTTTTGTTCTTCTTGTCCAATTTGAAGTCATCTGGCTCTCCATCTTTGAACTTTATGATAGGAACATTTACGTCCTTCTCTGGTATGTACTTGTCTTGCACAGATTCCGGTTTGACATTCACAGGACTACCGCTGGGCTTGAACGTTCCACTGTCCTCGGGAGTTGCCCTCCTCCATTCCTCGACCATCTGGATACCTTCTTTGTACTCAGGCGATCTCTTCCATTCTTTTCTACTCCTCTCAATATTTGACACAAGTTGACGTTCATCTTCATCTCCATCGTCTTTTAGCTTTTCTCGGAGAAACTCAATGCGCCGGAGCTCATTTAAGCAGTTCGCTCTCCATTTTTCCCTCTTCTTGGTCACATTTTCCCCCTTGTTGTGCTTTGCTTCAAAACTCCACACAGGGTGCGCTTCGTCTTCGAGAAAGTCATGACGCTCGCTGATTTTGAGGCAGCCTAAGAAATGTAGAAGTACCTCTTTGATGTTCTCTTCATGCGGCTCAGCACTCAAACAGGATCGGTGATGGGAACGGTTCATATTGAATGGGTTTTCTTTGCAAATGGCCGTTGTTCAGTCAAGCGAGCCGAAGAATGGACAAGAAGTAAGCTCGGAGGTGCACGAGAAGTGAGACAAGCGCAATACAGAATTGGACCCGAGTGCGAAGCCCGATCTCTGCTTCTGAATAAGTACATCGATAATTTGGGGGCGGCTGAAAAAACGGCTGAAAGCCTCTGCAAACAGAAAATGGTAGAGTAGGTAAAGAATGACCACCATGTAAGATATTATTTCAGATCCTCCAATAGATGGACAACTATACCACAACCTCCCTGCTCACCGAGTACAGCGGTCAAAAAGCAATGAAAAGCTGCGCGAGGCTGTCATAATACAATGATATTGTGTGAAGACTCCATTCCCGACTCAGAAGTTGTGGCAGGGTTATGTTGTATCACGATTGTGTGCCACTGCATAAAGCCATGTCGAGGGAGCAGGGGATCCTTCCTACATGTGGGTAAAAGTTCGCGAGGCTGTGGTTGCGGTACGAGATGACGGCGAGAGCACGGAGAGCGGAACTCGACTGTGGCCGCCCACACTTCGTTTCCTTTCATCAAGATAAAGGTACCATGATGTGATATTCGGGGGAAGCGACTTCGATCTTGTGTGATGGATGAATGGTCTTGCCAGATGTCCTCGGAAAACGCCGTATCACCGCCCTGTTCAGGGTTGTCGCTGAAGGAGCCCTGCGGACAAAGTCTGGCCGGTTTCCATGTTCCCATTTCCGACTTCGGGTAAATTGAAGTGAAGAGAGTCCATCAATAAAAAACTAATATTTCCTGCGGCCCATCGTGGCTGTGAAGAGTAATAATGTCATCAATTGAATCTGTTCACCGCCACCTAAAAACGCCGAGACCAATCTTTATCTGCGCCAGGATCAATAACAGTGCTAAGAATACAAACCGGAACCCTTCAACTCCTAAATGGCCCATATAATTTCTCATTCAAGGATTGTTGGACTTTGGAAGATAGCGACTCCGAAAGACATTACTGATAGTACTCATGCGGCTTCCAATTCCACCATCCTGTATTCTGCTTGCCAGCGCTTCTTCCAACGCCGACTGAGTCACAGAAGCATCTACTTGCAAATTAGTGTGAACAGCCAACAAGAGAGGGGACAGACTGACCGTCGAGATCGCTAAAGCTGCTTCCCATACTAGGTGTGCCATCACTGTCTCGCGAATAACCCTTGCCTTTTCCGATAGGACTTCTGCCCGCAAGCTCCTGGGTCCGACGGGGGGACAAGGGTGACCCCAACCCAGCCTTACCTCCAGCCAAGCCTCGTGGCATTGGAGCGGCAGAACTTGTCGAAGAGTCAGAGGTCTGGGATAAGTGTATCTTGCCATGTTGTTTTGGCTGTTTTCTCGGGAGGTTTCCCCTCAGCGTAGCGCTGAGATCATGCTGTCCACCAGCTGACCCTTCTTTCTGTGCCCTATATGGCATGAACGCCGGTTCGTCATCCTCTTCATCGTCGTCATCATCATAGGATATGGGCGGTCGACGGATGATTCGGGACTGCGCCGGACTGGACTCATCCGAAGACGAGGCGGCGGAGCTAGTGTCTGCGGGGCCGGGCGACGAAGGATCGGGCTCGACTTCGGGGGTAGCGGCAGTCGTGCTTAGTGGGAGGGAAGAAAGTCTGCGCCTCTGCGCGTCTCCCGATCTGATGTTTGCCTTGCTGCTGCCTCCTAGATTTCGAGTCGCGTAGACGGAACCTGTGTTGGACGATGTCTTTCGGGCGGCTTGCGGGCGTGGTGTTGCACGCAGCGGTGTGCCCGGGGTACTGCCATCGTTTCGCGGTAGAGGCGAGTCCTTTCTAAGCGAAAGGGCGGAAGGGGCTCTCGGTCGGCCAGCCGCTGAGCTCGTTCGCTGGAGTCCATCGCCCGTTAATGCGGGATCAGCACCAGGTGCCGGAGAACTGGCTGATGACCCTTTGGCTGCGGCTGCCGCTTTGCGAAGCTGGGCTCGAACTTGTGATGTATGTCGTTCGGTAAGAAAGGCGACTTGTTGGAGGAGGAAATCGACGTTGACATTGAAACGTGCAGCACTATGACAGGACATTGGTGAGCGATCATCGCATACGTAGCCCGAGGATACTTACATTTCATTCCCTGAAAGAAGATATTGGTCAATAAACGATTGACGAAGTTTATTCGGTATACTTACAATCTATATCAGTCTTGGAAACACCAGAAACAATATTCCAGAGCGCCTCATCCTTGGAAGGATCCCAGTTGACCTTTGGCACTGTTAGTGGCCGAGTTGCGCACGCGAGCTCTCGTCTGTCATGAATCACGTACCGGCGGAGGATCCACAAAGTTTCCACGGGGAAATGGTAATCGGATGAAAACCGTATACGTCGGATCTGAAGAAGCCATGGTCATGTGGTGTTTGATGCCATCAAGAATGCAGCCTCACGGCAGAAACAGCTTCCAGGCAATGTATGATGTAGGCCTGAAAGGTCACTGATAAGGACCATCATAGCTTTATCGCCCGGCATAAGTGTCAGGCAGGGATTGTCTCACTTCCTAGCGACTCCGGGGTTATGCCGTCCCCCCGGATATGGGGGTCCTGGCAGTTGCCTCGGCCACTAAACCGCTGGAGCGTACCTTAGAGCAATGGTAAGCCATAGTGGCTTTCACTGAAGCCCGTTGGTTCCGAGAGGTTTCAGCCTTAAGCAACAAATAATTGAAACCACCACGAAATGAGGCGTAAATAATTATTTCGGAAAGATCAACAAAGATCTTTCTACTTCAGCCTGCATTAGGCCCTTTCAAACATATCTTACCTTACTGCTTTTGTCCGATAACACAAAAGAGATGCCCAACCACCCGCATCACCGATTGCCAAGCCAAGCGCTCGCCCCGTAGGCGAAGAGCATCAAGTGACCATGAATGACTTGCGGGTAGCGCAGAAAGGACCGGAACTGAGGCAGGCTGGGCTTTGGTGTGGCAGGCCTCCTCCCTCACCGCGATGATCCGATCCCCCTCCCGTCGATTTTTTAGAAGGGTGGTCGGCCCAAGTCGATCTGTCATTGAAAATGCCTGGTTCTCCCGTTCTTTTAATAATAGCCAGTCATATGTATGGATAATGCTACAAGATTGTCCGTGGTATTACACAAATATATCCCCTTTGACTTCCAGAATAAACTCGTGATCCCGGCATCTCTTGCGATTGGTCTCGTTTGGTTGGCTGGCTCTTTCGACAACTACGTCAAATCACAGGACTTTTTGGCCAGGATATTTTGCTTCCCGCTCGCGACAGGTTACATTCAATCGGCCAATGACGAAGTAGGATCATGTCTTTGTCGCCCATATCGAGAGATCTTCACTGGGTTTTCTTTCTCTCTTGACAGTGATTGCTTCTTGTCCAGCTTCATCCATTCTCATATATATTGCATTTGCTTTTATCCCCGGATTACATCTGCAAGTAATCTGTTCGCCTGTCTATAAGGCGGGGGGGCTCCAATATGGAGGTAAGCCCGTTTCTGGGAAATCCTCGCTTACATCACTGAGCGCAATAACTAATTTTCTCACCCAGAGCCTGATCAGACGTGCTGCTGAATTTCCAAATTGGACACAAGTTCCTATTCCGAATTTTCAACTCTCAGCCAGCGGTCTTTTAGCATTGGCAGACTTGAGCACCATTGCCCAGCGCACTGCTATTGCAGGCGGATCATCATGGCTCGACGCACTGCTCCTGGCTCCGGGCTTACACTACCAACAGGCGGCCGACGCCCTGGACAAGGAGACGGCCAAATATGACGCCGTGGAACTCGTGCAGGGGCGCATGTCGACGTACAACATCAACAACCCGGCGACGGTTCGGTATCTGCAAAAGGTCGGCCGGCAGGGCGAGCTCGTGACCGTCGACGTGGGCATGATCCCCCAGCGGCAGTACTTTCGTCGTGCGGGCCGCGGTCGCCGCCGCGGCGGCCAGAGAGCCACGATTTGGCGTGACACGGGCTCGGATCTGGGCTGGTTCTCACATGTGCTGTACCTCGCCAGTCCCGTGTTGACGGTGACGGCAATCGTCTTTCTAGTGTTGCTGCGGGAGTGTGAGTGACCCACCCCTTTGTGCTCTGGTCTTGAGATGTTGTAACTAATCGACCTTGTCAGGGTACGGAGTAGCTTTCCTGCTCGCCTTGATGCTCTCCCGCATCCTCAACATCTGGGTCATCAAGCAGCGCGCAAAACCACCACAGCCTCTGCCACCCGATCCGGACGTCAGTCACATGCTGACGCAATACCTCGTGGACCTGGGCAACGGGCGCTCCGTCCGGCTGCGCGGCATGGCCGACGATCTCCAAGCCATCACAACATCGTCGTGGCTCCGCGCCAAGACCCACGCCGAGGGCTACCTCGAGGCCGCGGCCAAGCTGATTGTCTATGTCGTCGCCGCCTTTAGCGGCAACATGTCCCAGGTCGGCGGCATCATCTTCATGGGCTTGCTGCTCATCACGGCTGGCTTGCTTGGCTTGAGTAATGCCCATGCCAAAACTTTCACAATGCACGGGAGGCTGGCGGCGCCCACGATGGAACGCCTGCCGTACCCGACGGATAAGCCGCCATATCCTCGCAGCAAGAGCACCTTTAGTGACGGGACCGTGTCGTTTCCGGCAACGACGCAAAGGACGGACACTGGGTTGACTGCTCTCAGTGACTGGGCAGAAACAGGTCAAGTCGGTGCTCCACTGAGGAATAGCCATCCCTTTGATAAGGACGTGGACTATTCATGAATGAGAACAACTCCAATTCAAAGTCGTACGTCACTAGCATGATTTATTGAGCATGTGGTTTATAGAATTGTCATATTTTTTTTCTGCAGCCTAAACTAAGCCTTGTTACTAGTCTTACAGATGTCTATATCGTAGTCTCGACAAGAACTTGAAACCTTTTGAAGCTGCGTAATACAGTTGGGGGTATATATCGCGAGAAACCATTGCCATGGTGTTTGAGCCATTGAACGCCTTATTCCTTTGAGATTCATCTCTCCTTGCTTGCAAATATTCCACCCTTAGGTCTTGATAACAAAGGGGATGCCGCAGAGCGAGCTCGTTCGATTTTGGAAAATTAGACTGCGTATAACGCAAAGACAAGCGTAAAAAGAAAAAGTTTGATGGTCGTGTGATCAGACGTCTGGGAGAACCCGTTCCATCGATGCTGATGGAAAGGGTTTTGATGAGTGTGAGTGTCGGTCATGGTTCTCGTCTCAGCCCTCCTCGTTGCATCGAACAACTTCACACAGCGCGCGAATGAATAAGGGGTCAATATCCTTAATGTCTCCGGGCCTTACACTCTTCGACTGTGTCAGTGGTTCGCCCGACGTCAAGCGCAGTGTGCCGACCAGCCTCGCAATGCATTTTGCCAAGCCATATCGCAAATCCTTGAGGGACTGATCGTGCTCATCCGATGTACGATTGGCCACTGAGCCAAAAGTCTTGGTGTTTTCGCGTTTGCCTTGCATAAAGCCTGTCTTGCCACGTCTGGTGTCTGGGCGAGCCGTGGTAGACGAATCTCGAGGCGGAGCAGTTGTCGAGGGGTCATTTTCAAGACCGAGGAGGGTAGCTGCCTTGTGGGGAATCTTATTATTATCCGAGCGAAGTGAGGCCTTGTCGGAAATGCTAGGTGCACTTGATTGCTTCGAGCCAGGACGGGCTGTCTGGGTAACCACAGTAGACGGCGGGCAGAGAGAGGTAACGTAGTTATAGGCCAGAATGTGGGCATAGAGAGCGTCGCAAAGGTGATCAGTTCCCTTGGGAAAGATGTTCTTGACCGACTGCCACACTGCCTTTTGCGATTGTGGCTCTATTGCTTCGTCCAAGGGCGGTGGGAGATATCTCTGGGACGGTTGCAGTTTGGTTGGACTCGGCTCAGGCGCGCGCTTTGTTGTGAGCCACTTCCATTTTGACGGTTTTGCCGAAGCGTCGGGCGAGTCGAGGGAGAGCTGCGAGTCATCGGCAATGTCGAGTTTGCGGAATCTTACTTTCTTGCCATTGCCGCGGATAGTCTCAATGGACAGACTCGAGCAGGTCAGAATGGTCTCTGGAAAACATGCCACCGATATGCGCAGAGTGTCGAGTACCTCTGGTGCAACATGAAGACGCGAGCCCTGGAAGTCCTTTGTCGGCGATGGCAGATGGCCAAACTCAATAGAGCTCTGGTCGACCCATCGCTCAATATCGGCCAAGGGCGAAACGATGGTGGGTGTGGCAACTTGATTCACTTCCTTAGGCGTCGCGACGGATTGATCAAAGGTATCGTCATCCTCGTCGTCTTCATCGTCAGAGTTCAATGACAACATGCTGCGTGCTTCATCGTCTCTAGAATAAGGCGATGCGTTACCGGCTGAGCTTGGTCGTCTGGTGGGGGTGACTGTGGGCATGAGATTGGAGTTGATGATGGAACTGTGGCGGACTGAAGACGGCGAATGAGGAGAGGCGCGTTGGTAAGACACACGTAGAAAGTCGGAATTCTGCGTCAGTGATGAACGTCGAGCAGGGAACCCATTAGGCCGCGTGCTGGTGCTGGTGCTGCTGTTGAACGACGACGGAGTCTCTGGTTGCATCAAGCTCGTGCCAAAGTTCATTGGCGACTTGAATGCAGGCAGAGGCTCCGCGACGGATGGGGAAGGTTTACCATTTCCCAACGAAATTGTTCGCAGCTCGCCACCAATATCCCGTGGGGAACGTGGTGAATCCAATGGCGATCGTGGGCTGGACTGTTGTCGAATGTTGCTGAGGGATTGGCACCTCTCCACCTGAGAGGCGTTGCTACTGTTGTGGTTGATGCTGCTACTGTGGTGGGCGTCGTTTGTAAGTTGGAGATCGGTCCAGCTGCCATTGGAATTCTTATCAATCGGCGAATTAGACTTGTCACTGGCGGAAAACCTGCCAGACGTAACAGAGGTTGCTGCCGTGCCAACCGATACTTCACGGCCACGCCCAGCTACCGATGGAGGCTCCATTCCGCCCGACGAGTCTGTCGATGTCGACTCAAAGCTTTGCCTTCTTTCTCGTCCAGACGCCATGTCTAATTGGTGATTGCCAGATTCCACGGTTTGTAAGGATCTCATTCGTACCAAAACGTGTCGTTGATCGGGCGACGATAACAGTCCAGAGGATCTATCCTGCAATGAGTTGTGTCTCCTGCCTCCATGGCCGGACAGCGAAGCTGCGGGAGCCCCAGCCGTTAAATTCTTGGACCGAAACACTTCTTCTGACAGCCCCAAGTCACCTGCAAGCATCTCCGGAAAGTTGCAGTCCATGAGTGGCTCCGGGACCTCCATGATTGGCAACGGTCAATGGCACTTTGCCGAACAGGCCTGGTGCTTCAAATATGCAGTTGCTGGGCGGTCTGCACCTGGGCAATATCGAGATGAGCCACCTTACTGGCTGTTGCACGCCCAGAGGAATGCGGCCGTCGGTCCTAATCGTTGGTCACACAAGAGAAAACAAAATGTGTACGGGTCCGTTTGCCCCCAGAGGCAGCAGAAATCTGGGAAACTCGAGGGTGATGCGGACCGGCTACGCGAAGGTAGCACAGCAGTCAATCGTGTGATCAAAAGAGTCAAAGCCAGCCTTGTAGTTGCTGAGCAGGCAAGCACAAGCGGCAACACACACATGCAACAACAACAGACATACGGGGTAACAGTATGTAAGTAGGCACTTAAAGTATGGAGAAGAGAGAAAGGAAAACAAGATTGACACTGGATCAGATTGATTGGGGAATTTGCTCCTCCACTACAAAGACAGCACGGTTCAGAAGGGACATGGGCGGCGATGGGAGAGGCTTTTGAGCAGATCGCCCATTTAGCATTCCTAGGGCACAAGGGGTTCATCCGCTGGTGTCCGGAGAGGAATGGTGGCAGGTGGGGCGTTAGTAGGTTGGCATGGGATCGGGAAAAAAAAGAAAGAGAATAAGAATCCTGATCCGTCCCTCCCTTGCCTACATACATCCACAAGCACAACATGGCGTTCACTAAATAAACTAGCCAGTGTGGTTGTTGTATACATTAGTTGTTGTGAGGAGCAAGAGAACGAGACATGTACGACAGATTGAGTTGAGACACCTATTAACTTGAGTTTACACTCTTCATATCGACTTGCAGTAGCCGACCAGTCAGTGGTTGCTTTTTGGAGCTGCACCAGCGATCAGTGAGCTGCAGTCAGAACATTTTCGTAATCAGCCCCTAGACTGTCTCCACGTTGCCAAGTGATCAGCTACCGGGATCGAATTTAGTCGTGATGTTAGCAGACCAGACTACGAAGCCATGTTCTGCCATGTCATTGTGGCAGTGGATAGTTCGGGGGGGACCTGGGCTAAACTGAATTTGTATTGCCACTTGCTCAAAAGTAGCGAAAAAAGTAGGGGCTCAATCTCCAGTTGACCAGGGGAGATGCTGGGCGATTAAGGGTGCTAATGCTAGGAATCAGGAATCAGAAATCAGGAACCGGCAAATGATGCCCTCTAATCACGGTTTTTGGTGTGATTGCTCATTATCCCCGTGCCGAAGAACAAGTCCTTCTGGAACGATTGGATACAACCTGGTATTCTTAACTTGCCGAAGGTGCACACACTCATCACTTTCAGTTCTCTAGCTACATACACTACACCATATTTACCTATAACCGCATACTTCGTACATAAGGGGGGGAAGGGGGACAAGGCTTAAAAAAAGAAATTATGCAAGGGCACATACGTCCCTCAACGTGGCTGCTAGGGATGTCATTGGATGCAGTGCTGATCATGGCTCGTGGCCTTGATCTGCGGGTGAATGGTTCTCTGGTGTGTGTGCATCGCAAAGTATCGCCTGCATGCTGCCATCCGGGTATAATGTGGTCGAGGCACATTTTATGGTGGTATTGGAACGGCTGATATGTCGGGCAGCCACATGGCGTAACGACGAATTATACCTCGACTCGAAACAAGAAGCACAAAGCCGAAAGCAACACCAAAGCCCGCCCCCCTGGGAGCTTCTGATGAGGAACACAGGGCTTCCCGGGCTGGGCTTCTGCAACGAGAACGAACGCAAAGGAAGCGGCTGACCACATTTGTACTCCCTGGGCTTGACTTTTCTTGAGAACGAGTCCGATGGCAGCGAACGGTAGCGATATAGCCAGGGACGCCGATAACGCGCGCATGAAGCCTAGCTCTTACATTCATATGATATAATTCGGAGCTGAACCAAGGCTGGGTGATTTTTGCGAAGCCAGCGTCGTAATGAATCTGGAAACGAATATTAAGCCATCATTCCGTGAGGCGCCTGCTTGCCTGCCTGTTGTTTAGTCTCCCACATTTGTAATCCACGAACAGATTGCCTTTTTCTGATAGTGACACACACACACACACACACACTGAATGAGTATGAGGGGAGGCGGGCTGGGCAAAGACTGACTGATTGATTAAATGCAACTCTCGCGTATCACAGTCGCGTCACTGTCAAAGCACAGCGCTCCAGAGTAATTAGTGCAGGCCCTGTTGACAAAGAAAAGCAATGTCGGGCTCACCGATGTTTTTCGTTTTTTTCCATAGTTTGACGGCTGACGATTATTTGACACGTCGGGGTCGCATCTGTCATGACCCAGTGGCTTTCCAAACATGACCCATCTGCTCGCCACTCGGAAGATCTAAACATCAGCTCTTCGCTTATCGAAAATGTTCGGCGAGAGACGATGAATAATGGCTACAAACTCTGTAGCATCTCGACTACATAGGTACGCAATACACCTAGACAGAGCGATGTATCGAAATCTAATAATGGAACCCAAATTTAAAAAAAGTGATTAATGCTTATCGATTATATTCAATGGCAAACCCATCGAGGCAGAGGTCCATTTCTACGGTGAGCCTACATAGTTTTCACCCATGCTCCTACATTTAAAGAGCTCGAGGCTAGATCCTGGTCAGCTTCAGCGGCATTACCCCAAAGCCGATTCAATACTGTGTACGGAATATGGAACATGAGAAGCTTGCGAGATATTGGAGCAGGGTGTCACCAGCGACCGTTGCGTCTGGCCCATTACTGGCGCCTGGTGGCCTCTGCTGGTTCTCCCGCAAAAAACAAGTCCAATCGTACGCCAAGAAGACCCGGGGAGGGGACCCTAAGTACAATGTAGTTAGCGGGGCTACAGAGCTCCCGTCCCGCTTCTAAAATTTTTGGATAGCTTCTTTGCGTCGCGGCATGGATGAAAAATTTCCAAATGCTAATGTAGCTGGAGCTTGCTTGCCTTAGGTTTGGGCTAATTGACGGGCTGCGTTTCTTGTTGCCTTGCAAAAGAAAGGCAAGTTATCTTTCAATCGCAACATTGCTGCCGTCGCGCACAACCCAGGTGAAACAAACTGGGATTTTTGGGAAATTGCGCCGCTGAGTTGTCGTTGCAGCAGCAGCACCATCAGTGAAGACTTGTGTACCTGGTTTTGGAACCATACATACCTTTGCCTACGCGCATTGGCAAAAGTTTCTTTGCCCATCGCTATCGAGTCCCGTCCCACCGACAACCTGCCGAGCCGCCGACAAGATGCTGACCGAACGATACTTTGCGGCTGTGAATGGCCCTCCCATTGCCAACAACACTGCCATTGCCAAGGACGTGGGTATATACGAGCATATCCTCCACCCGAGCCATTCGACAGCCAATACCTTCAAGAAGAGTTCAGCTCCGCCAAACTGTCTCGCTGTCAGCAACACTCACGTATTCTCTGCCCAGCATGAAAAGTCCACGGTCCATGTGTACACCAGAGCAAAGGGAACCCACGAGGTGACGGTGACATTTCAAGAAAGAATCAAGACCGTCACTCTGTTTGGTCAAGTCTTGATCCTCGGCACAGATCAGGGTCGGGTTATCCTTTGGGAGGTATGTTGAATTCTAGATCACAACCACGAGAGCCAATGCTAACTCGAGGTCAGACTTGCACTGGAAGGCAAATCACCACTCCCGCATGCCATGTACAAGCAATCACCTGCATGGCCGTGACTCCATACCACCTGCTTACAGGCTCCGATGACTCCAACATTCAAGTATGGGACCTTGCTCGCCTGCTAGAGCTTGATACGACCGTCGAACATGAGCCGGAAAAGACCTTGTCCAACCACCGAGCCGCCATTACAGCCTTGGCCGCCAGCCAGAGCATCAACCGAGATACCAGCATTTGCGTTTCCGCCAGCAAAGACAAATCATGCATCATCTGGAACTATCATACTGGCGAGGCCTTGCGAACTCTGCTGTTCCCTAGCCCACTCACTGCCCTATGCTTAGATCCTTGCGCACGCGCTTTTTATGTTTCAAGTGACAACGGCGCCATGTTTTCCGTCGAACTTTTTGCAGAAAAGGCATTAATCGGTGGCCAAAGCGCAGAGGCAAGCTCAACTGTAGTTCAAATTTCGTCTCCATTTGGTCAATCACCACAAGAGACGGGAGCAGCATCTTGTCTTGGTCTCACTTACGACGGCACAGTCCTACTGTCGGGTCACTCTAATGGTCAGATTCTCAGGTGGGATCTCAGCACCAAGGCGATTGCAACCGAAGTGGCCAATTTGAATGCTTCGGTGAGCAACCTTCTCTTTGTGTCGCCAATCCCCACGTCCGAAGCTGTCACGACTGTCAACATTATCAAGCCATTCCTGGGCAGTCGTAGCTACAATTTCACAGCGCAGCTAGAGTCAGATCTAGTCGGTGAAACGAGATTGGGTAAGATGCTAGAGTCCAAGGGCTTCTCGCATGACATCCTCGAACAGGCAATATCTGCTCTACAGCAGCCTTTATCCACCACAGCTCCCGCCGGAGATGAGGCATTGCGTAAAGAGAATGAGGAGCTCAGGGAAATCATTAATGAGCAGCGCGCGCTGCAAAAGAAGACTATGCAAAGATATGTGGAGGCCAAATCAGCGACTTCCTGAGCATCAAGCAACCGAGATTCGACCTCATCAAAAATGCAGACCATATACTACGCGCGTCACTGACGCAAATTCCCTGGATCGCGAGTGCGCCATATGTCTGAAACATGCCCCCCATTCGACGCAGATTCTCCCCTGTGGGGGGTTCGGGGTATCTGTGCGGGTCGACTTGAGCCTCATGCCTTACGCACGGCCAAATTCTTCCGCAGATATTCCGTAACCTGGTTCGTCTGATGTTGAGCCATATAAGCTTGGAAACGCCAATGCGGCAGTACGGTTTGATGTACCTGAGCAGCACGCCACTGCCGCCAAGGTATCTACTAGATCCGGTGTTCCTGGGACCTATACGATGCCAGGGACTCACTCCACATATCGTGCAAGCTTTTTAGCGATTGGAGAGCGTCGCCGCCGAACTGGAACAAACAGGAATCACCTCCAATACGCGCCTCTTCCCTGTCCCATTGCCCGGACTTTGGACGTTTCCGTGGCTTATCTTTGCCTACATGTGCCTTTTACTTTGGAGATCCGACACCATGAAACCGACCTCCTACAAAATGGTAATGGTATCATTGACTCGGATACGCGCGTGCATGTGCTTGGTCTTGAATACGTCTGAATACCTATAGAATATAATAAAAGCACCAGTCTTTGCAACCCGATATGGCACTTGATGAGATGGATTTGTGTCGATTTGGGTCGTGACGATGAGGTTTGCGCTATTTGCTAGTGTACTGGCTGCCCTGGTGGTGGCTATAGAGGCAAAGCCACTTCAAAGAACAACAAACCATGTTGTTCATGAAGAACGGACTGTGCCCAGAAGGCACTGGACAAAGATGGGCCGTGTTCACTGGTTCAAGACTCTGCCTGTCCGGATTGGCCTGTCCCAATCGAATCTCCATAGAGCCGAGGAGTTTATCAATGCAGTCTCTCATCCACAGTCGGCTAATTATGGCAAGCACTGGACGTCAAAGCAGATTGCCGAGACCTTTGCTCCAAGTCTGGAGTCGGCTGATGCTGTAAGGCAATGGCTCGAGGCTGAAGGCATAGCTTCTGATCGGGTCAAGCTTTCAAAAGGCCGTCACTGGTTAGAGTTCAAAGCAACTGTGCAAGAGGTGGAACGACTTCTCAAGACTGAATACCATGTCTATCAACACAAGCAGCATGGCAACTTGCACGTCGCCTGTGACAAGTATCATGTTCCCAATCACCTGATGGAGCACATCGACTTGATCACCCCTACCATTCATTTCGACCAGCGAGTTGGGCACGAGCGGGAGAACAAGCAGGCTCCTGTCACTGAGAAGCATCAGGAAGAATTACGACGAAGATCATTGGCGAAAAGGCAGCGACCCGAAAAAGGAATCCTTGGCTCAGTCCTGAACGACGGCTTCTCGCCCAAGCAAGGTGCCATCATTGAAAACGCCATTGCCACATTGGAAAATTGCGACACCATGTTAACCATTGACTGCATCCGGGCACTGTACTCTGTCCCACCTGGATCACTCTCGCAATCCAACAATACTCTTGGAATCGTCGAATACACCCCACAGGCCTTTCTCCAAGAGGACCTCGACCTGTTTTTTGAGCAATTCCAACCTCGGCTTGCCGGTAAATCGCCCATTGTCCAATTAATCGACAATGCAGTTGTTCAGACGACAAATAAGAGTTTCAACTTCAACGGAGAGTCTGCTCTCGATCTCGAATTCGCCATGGGCCTCATCTTTCCGCAGCAGGCCACCTTGTTCCAAGTCGGCGATCTCAACCAAGGTGGCAGTTTTGGCAATCTGCTCGACGCGCTGGACGGCAGCTTTTGCACGTTCGAGGGCGGCGACTCCAAGGACCCCAACATTGACGGACAGTACGCCGAAGACATTCGCTGCGGCACGGCCCAGGCCACAAACGTCATCTCGACCAGTTACGGATACAACGAGGGCGACCTCGGCGCCCGTTATGAGCAAAGACAGTGCGCAGAGTACATGAAGCTCGCCCTGCAGGGCGTGTCCATGATCTTTTCGTCTGGCGACAATGGCGTGGCTGGGAACCAAGCCGTGTGCATTGATCCCACCACGGGTGCATACAATGACGGCTCGACTGGTCTCTTTAATCCTTCCTTTCCCGGTACATGTCCATATGTAACATCGGTTGGTGCAACGCAGATCCTCAATGGCTCTTCCGTCCGGTCGCCAGAGAGTGCGTGCGAAGAAGTCATCTTTTCCGGCGGGGGCTTTTCCAATGTTTTCGCCATGCCTTCGTACCAGGAAAAGGCCATCAAATCCTACTTTGCCGATTCTGCGCCGTCGTATACTGCCGAGCAATTCAACAATTCCCAGACGGTTAGGGGCTATCCGGATGTGGCTGCTAATGGCGCCCGGTACCTGACTGCCGTAGACGGCAACTTTACTCTCTCATTTGGCACGTCGGCCTCGGCGCCGGTTTTCGCATCCCTCATCAACATGATCAATGAGAAGCGTCTGGCCGCTGGCAAGTCCCCGGTCGGATTTGTCAACACTGTGCTGTACGAAAACCCTCAAGTCTTGAACGACATCACCAACGGACAAAACCCCGGCTGCGGTACCAATGGGTTTTCGGCTGTCGCTGGGTGGGACCCGGTAACAGGTCTTGGGTAAGTGGCTATTCTTGTCCAGACTAATACCAACGAGTAATCTCGGTTGGCCGTAGCACCGTTGAGCTAACAAAGGACTATTATTATAGGACGCCAAACTACCCGGCAATGGAACAGCTTTTCCTTAGTTTGCCATAGTTACAAATGTACGAGTCCATGAACGAGAATCTATGCAGAAGTATAAATAGCATTATTTCAAAATCCAATTTGATTACGTTAAATTGGTCAAGGGCATTTTATGGTACTTTGATGCCGGGTCATACTCTCAATAGTCTAATTAACATTATTTATTTCATTATACAGTCCAAATCATGACGTATTGCTTCAAGATACATGAATAGCATGTGCCACTGGATGCTAGTTCCAAAGACCGAAAGCCGTGGGTACCTAGTCTGCCGAACAACAAAATGGAGTAGCACCTCAAGTCGACCACCAAGAGCATCAAGACCACCATTGCCAGTGTTTCCAAGATGATTGCGTCTAACATTTCTGTAAACCTCTTCGCTAGGACGAGCTCGAATGTCCATGTGCAGCCACGTCGATTCCTGGGCGTCGCGATTGGAATACCGCCAGGTCTTCGTTTTCTTCGTTTGCAAGACCCTCGCGAAGAGACTTGAGATGAAATGTTCCCTTTCGAGCCCATATAAAGTTAGTCACTAGTGATGTGATGAAAAGCCCAGATCATACGGAGTTGGGTTATATCAAGGAGTCTGACACACACTCTGAGTTCACAGTACTCACGTTTTAAACCATCTTGTCAAGGTGACATCAGGCCGCTCGGTCTTCTTGGTGCAATGTACTGTTTGCAATAAGACAGAAAAAGCCACCACGGCAGCGAGGCTAGTAATGTCCAATGACTCGGTGCCCTGTATATCTTCCTTGAACCGCCGCTTATAATACTTGAGTCGATCCTGCCAATCATGGCCTGGGATCGTCCAGGTATCATGTGGCGTTGCCAGCCACTGGTAGTTGCGAAGATTGTGCATCGCCGAGTCGCGCTGCTCGTTGATGGCTCGGTCACGCATGGTTTCCATGTGTGCCTTGACCTCAGCCTGATATCGAATGGGCTGATGATGGTGACATGTCCATGATGGCTATCCAAGTATATAGAAAGAAGAAAAATGTTGTTGATGTGAAAAGGCTTTGAGGAAAGAATTTTAAGCTGGAGATTAAATAGGTAAACAAAGAAAAGCACTAAAGGTTGATCCTGCTAGAAATTCTCTCTCTTTCCCTCGCTATGAGATGATTTAGCTAGGAAAGTGCAACACATCGATCTCTCCTGCCTGTCGTAATACCCGTGGCCGGACTCATGAGGCGGGCACGCGAAGGCATTTCCACCGAGCCATGAACAAATTGGGTGTACTTTCCCTTAATTCACGTCGTGTGCATTGGTAATATGCCTTCGATTCCGACTCTGAAGCCGAGGACGATGAAGGCCGGCCTGGGCATTACATCAGCCGTGACAGGGTTTACTTTCGCCGCAATGCACGCCTTTACATGCTCGAGGATGCCGACGACCTCGATAGAATCACTTCGCCTGCAATTTTGAGGTATTAGCAGAGCCTCATTATGAACTACGAAGAGATTCTTTCGGAATTTGTCTACGGCACTAGTCAACAGCGGGGAGCATGGCTCCATCGTGGTCCTACTGGCAACGAGCCACCATATCCTCTCCCTATCCGGGAGCCGCGGCCTTACCCGGCTCCCATAGTGGTACCTTCCTCGGGAGGACCGCCCACAGCAGGAGTCGTGGATGCAGAAGAAGATTGTGGTGGTGGTGAACCGCCCACAACAGGAGTCGTAGATGCAGAAGGAGATTGTGGTGGTGGTGAACCGCCCACAGCAGCAGTAGTTGATTCACTTGGCTCAGAATCGGCTCGGGAATCGGCTCGGGAAGGAGGCTGAAATTGGTAAAAATTAATACCTAAGCATAAAAAAGCCAAATATTGCAAACTTACCTTTGCATTAATATCGTGGCGACAAATTGGGCAGCGCCCATCCGTTTCTAGCCATCGAATATTACACTCGGAAACCGAATGGCGACAAGGAAGATGTATATAAATATATCTTTCATATCTCTCTTGGCAAATAGTACAAAACCCTTCCGAATTTGAAGAAGGTAAAGAAGAACGGGGGAGGGTAGCCACAATAGCAGTAAGAAGTCCAGGTATCGGAGACGAACATGTAGGGGAGGATGGTGTAGGCCCAACTTCTCTATCCCAGCAGCG
This sequence comes from Pestalotiopsis fici W106-1, assembly GCF_000516985.1. NCBI lineage: Eukaryota > Fungi > Ascomycota > Sordariomycetes > Amphisphaeriales > Sporocadaceae > Pestalotiopsis > Pestalotiopsis fici. The sequence goes on from NW_006917102.1 coordinate 1,038,610, forward strand.
TCAATCCACGACTCCACAATATCGATCTCCTGTAATCGCTAATGGTAGTTTTTCCCGGCCACCCTTATCAGCATCAGCACCTTTACGTCTTTTGTTTCACCAAAATCGATCGATTCCTGCTATAAGCGGTCCTCCACCATCAACCACTGCTGCTACAGGCGGTTCACTATCACCAACCACTGCTCCTATAAGGACCTTTGCCAATACACCCCCACATTTATGGCATACTGAGCCTGGTTGGGTTCCTTACAACCAGCGACGTCCAGGAAATGAGCGAATCCCATATGATCCTGACTTACGCCCTTCTCATCAGGATTCCAATCCCCAACAGACGTCACAACCGTCTATAGGAGGCATGCCACCACAATCTCCTCCCAGTCGTGAGTCCAGTCCCCAACAGACGTCACAACCGTCTGTGGGAGGCATAAGGGATATCGTTGTGCTTTTTCCCGCACCATTAATACTCCTTTTCTCTTTCTTTTCTCTTTTTCTTTTCTCTTTTTTATCGGGGTGCTTTGGTAGGTTTCCGCCTTCGATCTATAAGAGTTTTCTTAAATCTCTTTACAGGAAAAGCCGCTGCATTCTTGGAAATTTTTCGGCCGCCACTGCCAGAACATCAATTCTGGCCTTGGATGCGGTACAGGAAAATTTTGGCGGATAGCTACAGGTAGGGGTTCAAGTGGCGATTCTTTCACGAACCTGTCTGGTAACATTGAAGTCTTACGGACCACAGACACAGTAGTATGCCTGAGTCCTAGGCCGACTCTTGCCTGAAAACATGTGCCACGCTTCCTAGAGATCCTACTCTTCCGCCTACTTCCTTCCGCGCTGGGCATCCCGAGAAAATTGAACTGTTGCAAAACCGACAACAGCTGTCGATTTCATTGTCGAAAAGACCACCAAGGTGAATTTGTGGTCAGATCAGTTTCGCTCCGCGCTACAGACAAATGCCTTTTGCAATTTGTTTGCCCTCATTCAAGGCCGCACGATGTATAAGAAGTAACGGGGATCCAGATTCAATTACAGAAGCACAATGGACTTGAACATAGTAGCCTTTGGACAGATACAAAGTTCACCAAAGGGCAATTCTGACACAAAAATCTGACTCGCTATCTGATCTTGGACTATGGAGCAAAGATGCATGGTCACAAAATGGCTTTATAGTTGCTCGAGTATTTGTGCGTAGTTGAGACATGAACTACTGGAGTACCCTAAAAGTCGTACAAGAACCATTCCAAGCTACATGGCAGTAAAAAGATATTTTGTTGAAACGCATATATACATTGTCACCCAAACCTTCTACAACTAAACATGATAGTACATCATCGCATCAGCGTAGACTCTATGATCCACGGTTGTGGTTACCCGCATCACGTGGATTGTTTTTCGATCTAGTGGCCTGGTTCTCTGTTTTAAAACTTGGGGTCGGTTGTGGTTTTCCCCCATTCTCCGCAGATCGCATCTAGTTGCCCGCACGAAACGGGAATCTAGCCAGCCCACCTCAAAGTACGGGATATACATCTGCTTACATGAGCTTCGCTTATTCTACCCCGGATTTTGTGATGTAATCACGCCTGCAGACCCCGTATACCCCAGATCTGCCGCGTTTGGACAGCACACACTCGAGACCATTCCAGGGCTTGACTCGCCTTGACAGCAACGAGTTCCTGACAGAATTGTCTGGAATCAAATGGTATTTGCTATCCGCACATCGAGACTTCCCTGGATTACACTGAAAGCACATGTCCATGTCGTTGGTGAGGAAGTATGACCAGCTAGCCATCCATTAATGGGCTAATAGGCTTCAACCAATGTACGACTAATCGCCAAAGTGATGGGCAACCTGGAGATTCCGAAATGAGCTAGTTGTAAGCAACTCTTCGATGATAGGCTCAGAGGCAGAGACAGGCAGAGACTATGTTCGGGTTGTCCGCCCTCAGCTCTACTGTTCCCCACGCTGCCGTTGACTAGGAGGTAGTCAAGCGTAACCTTGTCCGTGTTGTTCATACCTGTCCCACGGCTCTGGATCTTCATCACCGAGAGGAGATGATACACAGGACTAATAGTATTTTTGAGTTTGAAAATGCCTGAAATGATCCTCTGTGATGCATTCCCACGTATCAGGTCCCATACACTGCATACCAACTTTGACCGCCCAGCCTTTCAGCTCCCCAGATTCTAGACGACCCTGACATTGCAGATGCATAATTAATTGCATGGATTTCTATTAGTCCGAACTGCAACTATTAAGAACCTGGCCATGCTCGGCAGATTTTCTTTGTTACACCTATAGATCTCACGGAAGCTCCACTTCCTCTTCCTGTCATACTACGATCTTTTCTCGACTTGTTGCCTTTCTCAATTATTCTTTACCATGTCTTCTGACGAATATACTGGTTCCAACCATGAATCACCCGAATCCAAGATCTCTCCAAGCCAGCACGTGGACAAAGATGGCCACGAACTGACACAAATCGAGACGGCGGCCACGGAAATCAGGCGAAATGCATTGAAGGTAGTCCATACCGACGGGACAGTCAATTATGTCGATAACAAGGCTGTGGGCGGCGATGCCGCAGAGATGCCCGAAGGATATTTCAGAAGCGCACAGTTTATTGGAACGGTTGTGGTAAGTTGAACAAGTTTTGCAATACCATTACATGCAAGGTCTTGACTGAACTCCTGTTACTAGGCCCAATGTCTTGCAAACAATGTTGCTTACCTGGGTTGGGTCTTGCCTGCCAATACTCTGTGAGTTTTTTTGTTTTTTTTTTTAAGCAAGGCCAAGACACATCTGGACAATGTATGTCCTCAAGCTGACCTGTATCCTCTCAAGCACTCTGATCAACGCCGACCTCGGAAATTCTGCAGACATCAACTGGGTCGCAACGGTATGGACCCTCGGTACTTCCATTGGCTTCCTCCTCGTCGGTCGCATCAGCGATATCTTTGGGCGGCGCGACATGGTACTGGGCACTGGGGTCCTAGGCCTCATTGGGTGTATTATTGGCTCATGCGCGCAGTCCGTGGGCATGCTCATTGCTGCCAACTTTTGCACTGGTATTGCCGCTGCCGGGCAGCTGTCCTTTGGTATCGTGTTGGGCGAACTGGTCCCGAACCGAATGAGAGGACCAATCGTTACACTCGTCTTCATGTCCTCGGCGCCCTTTGCCATTTTCGGACCCATCATTGCCAGGCTCTTCATCGAGAACACCTCCTCGCGTTGGCGATGGTCTTACTACCTGGGTGACATCTTTTCCGTTCTGGCCTTGGTTCTATACTATTTCCTCTATCATCCGCCCACCTACGATCAGCTTCATGTCAATGGCAAGACCAAGATGCAGCAGCTAAAGCAACTCGATTACGTCGGCATGTTTCTATTTGTTGCAGGATGTGTATTGTTCTTAGTTGGACTTTCCGTAAGATCATTCTCGGGATGCTCTCATTATCACGAGTAGATGACTGACGATATGTGCAGTGGGGAGGCGTCACCTACCCCTGGGCAAGCGCGCAGACTCTTTGCACACTGCTTTTCGGCATATTCACACTGGCAGCATTTGCATTTTATGGTAAGATCTTCTTCTTCTTGAGTATCGGGAAATCCATTCTGACATGTTTTACAGAGGCATACTTTTGCAAAGTGCAGCCTTTGATGCCGCCACGTCTATTCAAGAACACTGGCTTTGTCGCCATTGTGGGCATCGCGACCGTCGGAGCCATGGTCTACTATTCCTTCACGGTCATCTGGCCCACCTTGATCTCTTCCATCTACACGACCGACTCGATTCAAATTGGACTACAAAGCTCAGTTGTTGGAGGCGGTATTCTCGCTGGTCAGGTACTAGGAGGTCTCGCCATCTCATTTGTGCCCAAGGTCAAAGTTCAAACTATTATCGCATCAGTATTATCCTTTGCTTTGATCACGTCCCTGGTTTCCCTAGACAAGGATAGGTGGGCGGCAACTATTGGTATCGGGACCTGCGCCCTGGTTGCTATCGGTTTCAGTACGTATTACACAGTCTTTCTTTTTGACCAGATGCATACCTGTGTTGCAGCAATACTCACACTTGTCATCCAGTCGACAACATTTCGTTCCCCGGAGTCACTCTGGTCCTCGAGCCACAAGACATTGGCCTAGCTACCGGAGTTATGGGGTCCATCAGAGCGCTTGGGGGCGCCGTCGCCCAAGCCTTGTACGTCTCTGTGCTCAACAACAAGCTCAACGACTACATCCCGGCATACGTATCGCCCGCCGCAACCGAGGCCGGACTTCCGCAGACGTCCCTGGCGCAACTGTTTGCCGATATCAACACTGGCGGGACATTTTCCGAGGTGCCCGGCATAACGAATACGATTATAGCTGCCGTTGGCGACGCTGTGGTTCGAGCATATACCGACGCCTTTAAGGTTGTGTTCTGTAAGTTTCCAGAGAAAAGAGGAACTGAAAGGAATCCAGAGCTAACGCGTCTTTAACCCCCAAGACTGTACCATCCCTTTCTCAATCCTGCTCATCATTTCGTCCGTCTTTGTACCAAACATGGAAAAGTTCCTCGGTAGCAACGTTGCGAGGAGGCTGCAGACTGATCGGACAGCCCGGAAAGAAAACAGTGAAAAGACGGCTCGTGCGGCCGAAGTCTAAGGAATGCTAAGATCTCGGACAGATGCTGGGAAAACACAGGATGCGATACACGATTCCATACAGTGCATCAGATAGTAGACAGTCTAAACACACGAGATATCTGTAGAACGATATTATGGCAGCCACACAAAAGATTTGTTATTGTAGCTTTTCTCTCCCATTGACAAGTACTGAGATTATCGACCAAGAGAATCCTATGCATCTCCTCGATATCGCTTGCTCCAAACTCCAATAATGAGATCCGATAGTCTCTCTTCATTACAAGTTGACATAAAAAAAACACGTCTTCTTCTTACACAAACTTTTGAATACGAGTGTTCTTGCCATCCCGTCAAATTCCCAGCGCCTCATACATGACCATAATCATGACCCATGGGGCTACGGCCCCGACTTCATATCGACCAGACACATTACATCTACTCGCAGAAAAAGTCAAATTCGGCATTGGAGCTCGTCAAAGTAGCAAAGCTGGTGGTCGTGGCTGTTGTAGCGGCTTCCTTGCATTCAGCTGATCGGTCAATCAGCACACTTTCTGATGTCTCCTTGCAAGCCTCACAGGAACCGGGCAGGAGGGCCAACGGATATGGAACCTACTATTCTGCTGGTCACAGTCGCCGACCTCTAGCGAACCCCCTTGCTGGCTATTGGCAATGTCTGCGCATGCATTCTTCTGGTTGTCGCAGGAACGCTGCGCGGCAGTGTTGAAATCCGGCTATCCAGGATGGGCGGCGTGTCAGCCCTGTCGACTCTCTTTTCAAAGGAGGGAAACCATCAAAAAGTTGGGGAAAACTTACAAAGGTATCCCCATCAACCTCGAAAGGTCGATCGGTGTCACTTGATTGGGTAATCTGGCACGGTGAACTTTCTCAGCCTCATTCTTTCTGGCAAAACCCGCCCTATTTCCCAACTACTCAACGTCTTCAAGGGGTATGAAGATCTACTCACTGGTGAAGCTGAAGCACCGCCCAAAGCTCCGCTAAAGGTCTACCTCCAAGGTCAGCATGTAATCGAGAGAAAAAAAAGTCGGATTCGTTCAACGGCAGGCTTGTAACATACCTGAAGATTCGTCGAGGCCTGCCTCGGGAACAGCCCCAATCCGAAATCTCTCCTGACGTCGTCGAGAAACTCAGCGCCGCCGGCCGCGGTGCCACTGACCAACAACGAGAGCAGCGTCGCCACGACGAATCGTCCTGTGCACTTCATGGCTGGGCCAACGATGAAGAGAGGAGAAAATTAGGAATGTAGATGTAAGTATTGTTCAGCCGTTGATCATGTGAACCTTTGTCTTCAAAAGCCGGATACGAAAGCCTGCCTCAACTTTGGACGAAGCGGCGCCTTGAAGCTAGTACAATCAATGGGTATCCCCGTTATTTGAGAGGGGAAGATAGCAGCTTTCGTTCTTGTTGGTTGGTGATACTTCTAGCACCAGGTCGGTCTTGTGGACGCCAAAAGGGTGAGATATCAGAGTAATTCAACGCAGTACAGAGCAACTCGTCCTCCTTCTCAATCCTATGGAGTTTGCTGCTGAATGTGCGATAGTGGCCGAAAGTTGAGGCTATACTGCAAATGTGGGATACTCCAATCGGGTGGAGCCAACTTTTGATTTCGAACGACGGCGAATCGTGTCAAGTCGCAAGAGTCGCGCGTCAACGAGCCACAATTCTGGTTATAATTATTGATTGAATGAGGAAAATACACAATTGTAGAAACAGGTCATCCCTCCTTGAAATCCAGAAATTCTGTCATTCAACAGTCTCACGCATTTCGCTCGACCTTTTCGATCGCCAGTTTGCGGCCACAACATGAAACGATCCTGAGACGCTTCTCCTAACCGAGGACAACAGCCAATCATGTGAGAGTTGCCCTCTCACGCGGGATGGTGTCACATTATATAAATACTTGCCTACATATTTCAAGTCTAGATGCACACTTGGCAGCACGGTAAAAGTTTGATGATTTGACTTTTCATGTTCATGTCACATGTACTTGGGAACGTGTCCGGCAAAACGGCCGTGCATTCGTCTTTAAATTGGCACATTTCCACTTCATAAGATTCTTAATAAACAGCATACTGCATATTCTGCAGCACAATACAATTGCTTGAGAGAGGCTCTATCTACAGAAAGAAGAAAAAAAAAGAACATGGGGGGAAAATGAAGAAATTGGTATTATTAAGTTGTCGACATCCTATCCAGGGCAATGCATTCGCTATGTCAGTAGATCATGGCAACTAGTGCCAAGATGCACTCTGATATGCTTCATGAGCCCGCTCATCCTCGAAGCTCAGATGGACTGTTGCTGGGCCGCCAACCTCCAAGAAATGCGCAAAATGATCCGAATTTTTCTATCTGCAAAGGTCTTTTTCGAAACTCCCGAATACTGGGGGGTATGCAAAGTTCCACCAACTCCTAGATGCGCCGGCTGTAAAGCGATTCCGAGGCCAGGCGACAAATGCCATGCTACCTGCCGTGAGCGTTCGTGTCTCCATATCAATGTGACATGTCATCCACCTCCCCTGACTTAGAAGTTGGTTCCAGTGTTGCTTTGGGTCGGGGCGTGGTACGACTCGAGCGTGCTCTGGAAGGGGCTGCGGCCGGTCATGCTGCCACTAGCTTCGCTCTTCTCCGGGCCGCTGTTGAACTGGCTGGTACCGGTGGTGTAGTTGACCAACTCCTCGTTGTCGTCGCCTGATCTTCTGCGGCGGAGACGCCAGAAAAGAACACCAGCCACGGCGAGAATAATGGCACCGCCGACACCAACCGTGACACCAATAATGGTGGCCCTTGTTGAGCTGCTCATGCTGGCGTTGCTGCTGTTGTCGCTGGATGACTGAGAGATGCTAGCGGTGGGAGTAATGACGGATGAACTAGAGCTAGTCACGACATCACCGTTGGAGTTGGTCACAGTTAGAATAATGACAGAGGTGTACGGTGTGGCAGAGGTGGTAGACTCGGAGCTCGAACCGTCAGTCGTAGTCGCGCTGGTAGTAGTAGGGCTGCTGCCGCCATCACTGGTAGACGTCGGGGTGTCATCGGCCGTGGTCGTTGCCTGGTTGTTCTGAGAGGTGGTGGTTGCCGAAGTAGGGGTTGTGTGGGCGGTGGTGGCAGACGATGTAGTTGTGGGAGTATCGTCAGCGGTGGTGGTAGTCTCGGCGGCGGAGGAGGATGTTGTCTGAGCAGCGGCGCTGGTTGTCTTGGTGCTGGTGGTCTTCTCTGAAGATGACGAAGACGTTGTGTCGTCCAGGCCAAGCAAGTCTCTCGCGATAACCTCAACCTTGGCACTGCCAATCATGCCAAAAGCGCTGTCCAGCCAAGCAGCCTGGGTAAAGGTGATGACCGACAAGGCCACCAAGAGGAGGTGAGCCAATCGTGTCGAGTACATTGTGACGTCGTTGTATCGAGACACTTGAGGTCGACAAGCGACGTGAATGAGGAACCGCGTCGAAGCGTTTGTAGGTGCGGTGAGTAGTAAAGTTATCGCAGTAGTCCCGCGCCGACTCTTTAGTTTTGAGGGAACCAAACGGGGTTTGTTTCACGTGAAGTCTGCTTGGGGAAGCAAGGTCACTAATCTGATGCAGCAACCCAAATCTGTTGGAAACACAACCAAGCGGCCCTATGGATGGACTAGGTGGGTGGGTTGAGAGGCGTGCGTTGTCCTGCAGAGGCGGGTTCTTGTTTGCCTCGTTTGTATTTGATTGAGTCGAGATGGCAAGGTTCGAAGATGAAATAACAGTGGCGTTCCAACGGGCGGGTGGGCAGTCAAACGATGGCGAGAAGTGTCGTGAAAAGTGAAAATAAGGGAGAACGAAGGAAGTCGTCAAACAAACAGTAAAGGAAATAGACGGGATTGTTCAACTGTTGCGTATGTACGAATGAAGACAACTACAACAGAACCAGTAAAAACGAGCGAGTGTGGGTGGTTGTGTTGGGTTGAGAAAATCGAACGTAGCGTGATGGTTGCGTGGTTGAGAGTGAATTGGTCTTGGTTCGGGTCGGTCAGATGGACGGGACGGACGAGAAGAGGGCATTCCTTTCTTTTCGCGCTTTGCCTGGGTGCCTGTTCTGTTCTGGCGCTGGTCTTCTCCTGGAACACTGGGGACCCGATGCCGAGATTGTTCGATGGGTCGTTACATTCGTCGCTGGGTGCGAGGCCACAGGGCGGCCTGGCCACTAGCAAAAGGGCCAAAGGGTGGAGCCACCTCGTATTACGCTTCTCACCTGCATTTTCTCAAGCAACAAAGCGGCCCCCCAGCAGACGGATCAAGCCCATCAGTGGCTCCAATGCATTAACAATGAAAAGCGTGACCACCCACCCAAAAAGGATTTTTTCCCTTTCGGGGTTCTGACAGAGCATGTAGAGGCCGATCTGCCCATCTAACGAAGCAGCAGTAACTGGCTAGTACTATGTAGTTTCCGGCGTTGCCATAGAGAGATGGATGGATGGATGACAGTCCACCTTACTCCATCGCCCATCAAATCCAAGGTTGTCACGAGAACCCGCATTCCGGTAACACTTCTACTTGATACACTACCCTACACCAAATAATGGATGCACACACAAATGTCGGGGTAATGCAAAAATCACTTATAGTCCAGAATCAGTCTCTGCCGCCTCCATCTTCAGCTTTCACATCACCACGTCACACATGTTGTTAAATGGTCTTCGCGCTCGTCGCTTAAAATGACAACTCAACTCGGACCTCTCAAACCTCTGTGACTAACAGACCCAGTAAAGAGGAACCCCAAAAGCCACGCGAAGACCGAACCAGCCCAGCAATATGGGAACTGTCGAGTAAGGTTACCACTTTACCGCGGTTCCCTGCGCTAGTCGATCAGCATGTTGGATGCCATGGGACGCGCACCTCTGGTGTTCCATTTCGGGTCTGGAATCTATTCTCGACAATAAACATGCGCAAAGCCTCCACCAAAATGCACAAAAGCCATGCATAAAAGCTGATGCAGAAGAGAGTCTCTGTCTCACACTTAAAATCCACAGCAGACCAAGCCAAAACCTCTATATATTCGTAACATAACTTATTCTTATGTCAAATAGGCCTCTTTCTTCTTTGACAAAGTCCGACTCATGACCGGGGTCCAGACAATGGATTTGAATATGTGCTAAATTATTGGACCCCTTCCAAACCTGTCACCCAGTCACCATGCATTTTTAGGGATGCTACACTACAACGTCACGGCGTGGGTATCCCTTACCAGGAATTCAGGGCTCGACGGGAGGCGACGCGCAACATCGTCATCCCGCTGAGTATACCGCATAAGATCGACCTTATGAACGCAGTCAGTGGCGAAGTTGTTGTTTGCTCGGTAGTTTCGGTGATATTTACGCTCCATTACGACATGTACGCATGTATTACACTAGTAGTATACGTTGGCGTTTCGACAATCATTTCTCATTAACACACCTCTCTGCCTGTCTTTTTTTTTTTTTTTTTGTCTTTTTTTTGCTTTTCTTGTCGCGGCTGTGCTGCTTAAGAGTATCACTTTGTGGCTCCCGGTCTCAAAGATAGCAGCCAGCAAAAGTAACGTTGAAAGTGGCTTTGCTGCTTACGGTGGTCGGCCGAAACAAACACTCATGGAGGACGGCAATGCAGCCTCAATTGATTTGCTTACTTGGCGGGCCGGTTTTACATCTTGCCACTCTTTTTTTTCCCCCCTCCCACCAGCTCCCATCTTAGGTAGACACTGCCTGAGTACCTCTTTCACAGTTTTTGTTCACAATAATGCCTCATGATTGACATGGTACCGTTGGGCAGTTCGCAGAGAAACATGAAACCAAGGCGCTCCACGGATAAGCGCTTTAGTGGGCAGATCCTCCTACTTGGGACGGACTTGTCGGAAGAGCAGCATAAATAACCAGTCTTATTCGTCCTCCGATACAGCAAAGCCTTGCCCGCAGCTATTATGAGATCAAGGCTGCTGCCACGACTGCTCGACTCTTTTATGGTCTGACATGATTGATCTCCTCGGAGTGACTGATGCCCAATGATCTCTAGATTCATGGGCTGCGTTCTACACAGTAGTTCATCTGTGAATCTGCTGTGCTCAATGTACCTTTGGACAGCACCTTTGAGTATTTGAATCACAAGCTTCCGAATGGTCAGTCTTGGAGTGTCGATTACAACAATGGCAACTTTAGAGCCATATTCCGTGCAGTTGGAAGAACCATGTTTTCGTGATTCAAGCCTAATATGCCCGCATGCCTCCTGGTAGCAACATTATATGCTCTCTGCTGGCTGCCAGCTGGCAAAACTGCGAAGACTGAAACCCGGTATGTTCAACCCACCAGGTGACTGGCTTGGGCTGCCAGATGGCAGCATTCCCGAGTCTTCAGAATCTCTCCAGTTTTATATGTGATAATTGATACTCTGAATTATCCTTCTTCATGCATACTTAGAGAAAAGCTGGCTGCTTACAGCAATCAAATATTGCATGCAGTAGCTGTCGCATATCATTTATACTCCAAGCCTCAACTGGCATTGATTAATCTCATTGTATTAATAGGCGAGATATATGCTGGCCAACCCATGATAAGTAATGCAACAATGATACACATTGACAAGGTTCATTCGCTGTTCGCAGTAGCTCCGTCAAAGGCAACCTCTTCACAAGCATTTCTTCAGCGTTACAACCCGCAGTCACAATCATGACAGTCTGTCAGCGAGATGCCAATATTAAGATTTTCTTGAAACTCAAGGTTTCGCAACGGATCGAGTCTGCAACGGTTCGATAGACTCTCTTCTAATGAGTTAGCTTGCGGTTAGCTGGCAGAAGTGCCTGCATCTGAATGAGCCGCATTGCCCTTGGGATTGGAAAGTCAATTTCCAATTTCCAAGTCGAGCGATCACTAGCAAAACTTTGGAAATTGATTGATCAGGTGACCCATGTACAGTACACAGTACAGATAGAGGGAAGCAATCTTTCAAAAGAGAGTGCGAAATCGATGTTCCTGGTAAGGGAAATTCTCCAATGCAAGGTACAATTGCCCGTCTTTCCGTGGGCCTTTTGATGGACGACGTCAAAGGTAGGTGATTCATTTGGCCTTAGGAGGATCCAGCTTTGTCATGCATGTGAAGAAGAATGCCTCGTCGATCAAAACGTTGAACTTTTTTCGATTGAACACATGCAGCCGAAAAGCTTCAACTGCAATCTAATGGTTGTATCCAGGGACCTGACACTTTATTTCGCGTGGAGAGGCGCCTGTCAATTTTTGGGTTGTACCACCGGGGTCCAGGCGACAGGAATAAGGGGGTCAAGCGGGAGTGTGGTCAGTTCGGGTCATGATGGGCTCTGATGGAGAGATACCTCCAAGGTTCCCCGGCGGCGGAGAGAGTCTCCACGATCGCCCTACTATTGTCTGCTATCAGGCCTGGAGATCCAAAGTACCTGCTAACAATTGCCCTCTTTTGGGCAGAGCTCATTACGCCAGATAAGCAACGAGGCCTAAACAGGAATGGCCAGGCAGGCAAATCTCGAGAGCTCTTCCCAGTCAAATTCCCAGTCAATTTGGCTCCTGCATTGGACTACTGTGCCGCGCCGTCATTCAACTGTAGGTACCGGCCACAGAAAGGCGTGGCAGATACATGGTGGCGCGAGAATCCGTCCAATTGCACTGCGCATGCCCACGCCAGCTCATCCAACTTGGGACCAAGACGATCTAATCTCGCTGGGCTGGGCAGAAAGTAGCAGTCTGGTCGTCGCGCGTCTGCTTGATTCCCATCTTTTCGTGCGCTCCTGTTTGCTGCTAGGTATTCGTGCGCCTGGGGGGTGATATTTTTTTTTCTTTATTCCCTCTCGACGTTCGAGGTTTGCCAACACCTGCCTGTCAACAACCACATCCCACCCTCTCTTCGCGAGATTCGTTCGTCCTCCTAAACAAGCCGGCAATCGACTGCGATCCGATGCATTCGACAAGTCATCAGTGCCGTGCGCCTCTACCTCTCCCGCTCCTCTAAAGCCAGTCCTGCTCTTTGTTTTATTTTTTTTTCTGGCCCCCTGTCCGTTACCCCTGGGCCAATCGTTCTTTCATAATAGGTATCTTTTTAGTTGTATTGAGCAGGAGGACGCGTCGCGAATTTGAGAGAGAAGAGAAACTAGAGAGCTTCGATTGTTCTTTGGTAAACATTGGAATTTCTTGGTAACCTCCCTCGGGCCGTCAAGGATAATAATCGAACGCGCTGTGAGAGGGTCCTATTTTTCTTGAGTATCGGTAGCAGACGATTTGTTCCTCGTCTGCACTGATCTCACTCTGGTATGCTCCAGCCACGTCCTAGCTTCTCCTAAATGAATTTGTCCACCGCCCGCACAATACTATACACGACTTTGGGCCACTTCATCACTTTTCTTGTGTACCTCAGTTAATGCATTATGACTCGATGATCCGACACGACCAAGCTGACGATCCGGCTGCATTACCAGGTCTTCCAAAGACGTCTTCCTCGAGGCCGTCGACTCCTCCTAGTGCCACTGCAGCACGGGACAGCATTGGACCTTTGCCAGTCCTGGTTTCCGAATTGCCAGAATCTCCCGCCTTCTCCACGAGCTCGACATTTGACGGTTCGGACGACGAGATATCCTCTTCCCCGGCGCTCCCATCGCTTCAGGCTCCTCAGCTTTCCGAACGGGCTCGCGAGCATCTGAGGAGAGTTGATTCACCAACTTCTCCAACTGGGTCGGACGATAGCAGTGGCCAGTACGTAACGGCAAGCTGGGGTTCGCCATATCCACCCAACACCCGCATCCATCTGCGCCGGCAAAGTTCCAGCAGCGAGGCTTCTGACGACTCGCCAATTCACCAGCTTGAGCTCACCACTCCTTTCTTGCGAGGGACGACTTCGCTTTTGCCCACCAGCCAGGTGCAATCGCCACCTTCGATCCTCTCAGAAAGTGCTGCCGTACTTTTGAATCGTGCTCGCAGACCTGTGCGTGGCATTACCGAAGATTGGATTCGTGCCCATACGACAAACGACCTGACTTCGGAGCATCGTCACTGGCTAAGCGACGGTGATTTTAGCGAGCACTCTTCACTGAGCGGCTCCAATTCCGGCGACGAGGCAGCTTGGTTTGAGGACACCGACCCACGGACTCCCCGGCCCTCTCGTTCCTCGGCTCGTCATATCTCACGGCAGCGTTTAGCGCCGCCACGGCATCCTCGACCACGTTCGAGTACCGAAACTCTTAGGCAATCTGCCCATCCTACCCCTCTAAAGAAGGCCATGGATTCTCTCTCTGTAGATACGAGCAACGTTGGGCAGGATGTTGCCGCCGTCCACACCCCAGTCTCAGCGGCTGGAACGACAGACAAGTCCGAGATACCTCAAAATAATGAGCAATCCAGCCTGCTTGTCCCAGCACATCCGCCTGCGACCCCAACCAAAGTAGCAAAAGTTCCCATTTCCCAGACACCACGGATCAGGAAAAAGGTGCCATGGAAGGGGAAGAACATCATGGTGCACCTCCCACGGGATGATCAGCGCGGCTTGCCTGGTAGAGGTCCTATTCCACTCACTTCTGCACAGATGCAGGATATGCTTCGAGAATGGACCGAGCTGGGCTACAACACCAGGGGCTTTGATTTGCAAGGCCCTGGCGATATCTCCAATGCCTCTCTCGACCCGCTAGAAAACTATTCAATGAGTCGTAACGAGTGGCCGAGTCCCGATGATATAGTAAACGAACGATCTGGTCGCAAGTATGCAGTATTGTTACCAGATTTGAATGCTTGGAAAGATTATGTCAACGAGCTGCAAGAGGCCAAGCTTAGAGCACTTGGTGTCTCTTTTGGCGACGAAGAGCCTGCACCACTGCCTTCAGTATCCCCCAACCCTTCAAACGCAAACCCACAGATGCCGAATCAGTATCCTCCACTACCGTTCTCGCCACCGATACCAACAGGGTCGGCCACCAGCAGCGGTCCACAAGGCTTTCCGTTCCCAGGTGCTTTTCACGGTACCTCGGCCACGCAGAGCCCAACTATTCCATCTATGGCCTCGCCGCTATCTTTTGCTGGCCTGCAAGGCAAATTCAATCCTCGGGCATCCATTTCGATTTCTCCAAACGAGCTTCCATTCCACTTTTCTGGTCAACCCTCGCCCCATGGTTTCTCGCCTCGGGATATGCTGCTGCAACAACAGCTTCATCGTGCTGGCTCGCCATCTATCATGAACCTAAGCTCATTGGTCTCTCCTACCTCACCATTCCATCATGACGGTACGCCTTCGCCACTCGGCCTGCATCAACGCCATCAGTCGTTGCAATATCCCATGCTGCCCCACCAGCAGCTCCAGCGCCAGGACTCAGCACGAGCGTCTCCACGTCTTCAGGACCTGCGTGAAGAAGAGGAAACTCAGAGCAATCCCTACGAAGACCATAGTCCGTCCAAAACCCCAGAGCCTGCTCCCTTTATCAAGCACAATGCCAGTGCAAGTCTGCAACGGGAAATTGACGATGCAGAGTACCATTTGGAGGAGCAATTCCGTGAGCAACTGGAGCATGAAGATTACAGCCCTCATCAAGGGCCTGACAAGAACAATTATGGCTTGGTCGATCCAGCGCAGGTTCCTCTGCCCGGGCACCCTGGTGGGCCCTCTGTCCACTTTGGCAACTTTGGCAACGATCCGAATGAGGGTCCCGTGCTGCACCATCCTCGTCCCCACAGCCGTGGGCACTCACTCACACAGAAGCCATTCTTTGACAGTGACGAGGCTCGGGACAGCGCAGGTGATTCCACTAAGGGCCGGCTTCTTACTGTCAAGGAGCAAAGGGGTGATGAATCCTATGAGGTTGAGACAAATCCAAGCAACCTTGGAACTCCTCTCTCAACCTTTGGACTGGTGAACAATATGCATGAGCGTTCCATCTCCACAACCAGCAATCCATGGGCCGACGCCAGGTCCTTCAATGGCGACAAACCATCATCACGCCGCTCGAGCCATACTAGCAAGCCGTCTTTGACAAAACTCAATGCTAATGCCACGGAGTTCAAATTCAACCCTACTAGCAATTTTGTTCCTGGCCAATTCAACTTTGGAGCTAACAGCTTCCAACCTACTGCAAGCACATTCCAACCCGCTGCTTTCCAGGCGTCGACCTCGAGCCATTTCAGTGCACCATCAACTTCCTCTTCCAAGGGCAGAATCAACGCTGCGGCGCCCGTCTTCTCTCCTGGTCAAAGCGAATTTCAATTCCCCAAGAGCGAGTTCAGCCTACCCGCCAAGAGCGACTTTAATTTCTCGGCTGCTGCTCCAAAGTTCAACCCAGTCGCTCCATCGTTCCAGCCCTCTGTTTTCTCTGGTTCGGTGACAAGCGCTGCTGCTTCCGGTCAAGACTCGGACAATCATCACGGCTCAATCTTTGGAAGTATTGATCTTAAACTGTCAGACACGGGACTACCAGCCACAGGCAAGAGGAGCAAGGCCATCCCAATCGTTCGTCCTGCAAGCCGTCACAAGTCGCCCACGCCCGTTCCGACTGCTGAGCCTGTTGAGGAATTCGATAAGGACGGTCGCCCAACGGATACCAGTCGTCGCGGTAAGAAATTCAGGGATGATGTGGATGATGGTGATGAGGTGCCACTTTTCGCCGAGCCCACTCCAGAGCCTGAAGCGCTTATGGCTACTCAAGCCAAGGCTTCTGCCCAGGATGAGGTGGCTGAAGAAGACAAGCCCGAGCCTGAGGATGAAGATAACGATGTCATTGGTGATACCACACTGGATTCCACTGTTCTTTCCGAGTCCACTGATACCAAGGTCCCATCCGAAATTCATGACACAAAGACGACCACGAGTCCATCCGCAACGTCCCCTGAACAAGACCAAATCAACTGGGCTCCATTTGAATTCAGAAATGAGTTGGACGTCCAGGATTTCAACAATGCTCGACCGTTTGGTGACTTTGAGGTCGTTGACAGAAGCCACGAAAAGAGCCTCTCCGGAGGTCTTTCTGCCGTTGCTCAGCCATTCATGCCCGGTGGCTTTACTTTTGGTGCTCCTAATCCCGTGGCAACACCATTTGAACCATCTTTCAAGGCTCAGCCCCCAACCATGGCACAACCTGACGAGAGCGAGGATGATCGTGGCGCGTCGCCAACTCCTGGCCCAGAGCCTCGCACTGTTGAAGCAGACACGACCACAGTCCATCGCGAGCCTACTCCGGAGCCCGAGCGTACATCACAGACCCTGAAATCGGGCCTGGCTGGCTCTCGCTTCGCTGCTGCACCCCCACGGCAAGGACTTGGGGCCTCCCGATTTGCCTCGCCGCCCCCTCCGCCAGTGCCGGTGCACAGAGGACTGGGCGAATCGAGGTTCGCAAAGTCGCCTTCTCCTGTATCTGACGAGGACGAAGAGGAAGCACCAGTTCCTGAAACTGCCAACGGAGCTTCAGAGCTACAGAGCTTCAATGAATCAATCCCCTCGCCTCATAGCCCGCCACCCATCACCACTGTGCCCGAAGAGGTTGAGGAGTCCAGTAAAGAACATGAGTTGACATTTGAAGAGATTGATGCCGTGATGCAGCACATGAAGGAGACTGACCCTACCATGGGAGTCAACCGAAGTGTTAAAGTATCACCAGCGCCAGTCTGGCGTCGCCCAAGAAGCCCGGTCCGAACTGTTTCGCTTGCTGCCATTCCAAAGTTTTCACCGCTGCGCCTACCACATCAGGAACACATGGGAAGAGGCGATGCACGCAGCCCAAGCCCGCACCCATACCGATCATTGCCCCTGGAACCTGGCCCAGCATTGCTGGAGGAGGATGAATTCGAGGATCCTTTTGTCGCACGCCCTCGGAGCCGCGCCTCGCCTCCTTATGAGGTTGACGGGCCTGTGCATCATCTTGGTGGTGGCAACATTACCGAGGATGAGGAATGGGACAGAGCCTTTACTGCCGATGAACAAGACAAGCTGGAAGAGCGCGCTCACTATTTCAACGGTCACGTCCAAGATCTTGTTGGCGATATGTTGACCGATCGCCTCGATCCACTCGAGAAGAGCTTGGCGACAATTCAGCAGGCTTTGCTTGCCATGGCTGGCCGAACACCTTCAAGCCGCCATGAACGCCGCAGCGAGCGCCGCAGTGTCTCTGCCGAGGTCCAAGAGAGCGATGCGGATGATGAGGATGATGAGGTGCCCATGACACGAAAGTCCATGAGCCCCCAACGAAACAGGAAAATGGAACAGATCCGCTTTGCCGTCATGGAGGCACTGAACCAGCACCATGCCAGCCGTGCACTGCAATCGGTTATGGAACAGCCTGAACCCACTCCATCGATTGACAATACCTCTGTTCTCAAGGAACTCCAAGATATGAGAGAGCAGCTCAATCAGTCTTTGCGTGTTGACTTCCCCGCCGAAGACTTGCGCAATGTGGTCGAGGCAGCAGTGCAGAACCGCATGCCTCCTACACCGCCACCTGTTGTTCAAGATGATGAAGAAGCTACCAAGAAGATGGCCGAAATGCAGGCTACCATTCTCGAGCTTGAACAGCGTCTCAGAGATCAAAGCGGAAGACTGGAGAGTGAAATTGATATGCGACGAGCAGTCGAGGATCGTTCATTTGAGCTTCGGCGTTCACTCGACCAAGCCGAGACCAAGATCGAGGTGGAAATCATGAACCGTAGCGTTTATGATCAACGAGTACATGATCTCGAGGAACGCCTGAGACATCAGGAACAAAAGACTGACAATGAGCTACATGGCAGAAGGGATGCTGAAGATCGGTTGTCAGAGATCCAGCGGCTTCTTCGCATTTCTTCTGAAGAAGAAGATCGTCTCCGCGCAGTGGTGGAGGAGCGTGAGCAAAAGATTCGGGCTGTGGAGCAGACTGCTGGCAAGAGTGCAATGCGACTTGCGCTTCTTGAGGCTGCCCAATCCAATGCTGACAAGACTCAGATTGATCTCACCAACCGTCTCAACGCCACTGATGATGAGCTTCGCGGAGCTAGACAAGAGGCTCGTCACTGGCGATCTGAAGCTGAGCATGCTCGTGACTCAGCACGCCGACAGACTGATGACTTGATCACTGCTGTTGATGAGTCTAAGCACCTCCGCAAGGTTATCGATACTCTCAACGTGCAGTTGTCGGAGACTGAAAAGATACGCGAAAACTGGCGAGTCAAGTTTGTCTCCATGCAGGATGACATGGCCCATGCCGTTCGCGAGATCACAGAGGAGAATAGCCGACGCCTCAAGAAGGAACAGGCCCTTATTGCCCGCCAAGAGGTCCTGGATGCCAGACTTCAGGCCGAGTCGAGAACTCGCGAGCGACTGGAGGCAGAACTTGAGAGACTTGAAGGTGGAGAGCGTGCCGGCATGAGGGCTGTTGCGGAATGCAAACGCTTGGAAGGCCTTCTTGGTGAGCTCCGAACTGAAAACCACAAAATTCAGACGACTGCTCTACACTTCCAACGCGAGGCCAGGGAAGCCCGCGAATCCGCCGCCAGCGAGGTTCACCGGGCACGCACTTCTACGCAAGCTGATCTCGACGCTGCCAACAAGCAAGTGAATGAGGTGCGTGCCGAACTGGAAGAAGAGATCAACGTACTACGTGCTGAGCTCTCTCAGGCCGGCTTGGCCGCCGAGAGCTTCAAGCACCAACACGAGATTGTTCTTGAGGAAGAGGTGGCGAAATTCCGCGCTCAGATTGACCAAGTCAAGATGGATGCCGAGACAGCCAAGGCCCACCATGACATGATGCTTGAGGAAGCACAGGTGACCAGCGCGGCTAGCCTCGAGGCCATGCTGGCTAAACACCAGAGCGAGATTGAAGATCTCCAAACCCGATATGAACGCGAACTCGGCAATAGGACCGAGGATGCTCAACGTAACGAGTCAAACTTGTTGGAGCGTCTAAGCCTCTCGACGTCCAAGGTGGAGCACCTTCAGGATCGCGTTGTCCATCTCGAAGAGAAGGTTCAGATTGCTCAAGAAGCAGCCAAGGCTGCAGCCCAAGCCGCGAAGGCCGCAGGTGCATCAGAAACTGCTGTCTCTCATGCCTCTGCCGATGCCAAACCACAAGCCGTCACTCAGGCTATGCAGCTTCCAGAGAAGATTTCTCCTCAAGCACTCCGCGAGTCCATCATGGTGTTGCAAGAACAGCTCCAAGCCAGGGAGCAGCACATTGAGGAGCTTGAACAGAAGGTGTCTAAACTTGACCCAGAAGCTGAGGTCAAGATCACCAAGCGTGACGATGAAATCACCTGGCTTCGCGAGCTTCTGGCCGTGCGACACAGTGATCTTCAGGACATCATTGCAGCTCTGTCGGCCGAAGAATATGACAGAGAGGCCGTCAAGGATGCAACGATTCGCCTGAAGGCCAATCTTCAGATGGAAGAACAAGAACGCGAACGAGCACTCAACGGCGGTTCTGCCATCAATCTACCTGAACTTGCTGCCGCCATCAAGGGTGCGGCAACACCACGAGTAGCCCAAGCTGTAGGCCCCTTGGCTGCCGCCTGGGGCAACTGGCGCAAAGGAAACCAACCTGCCTTGAACAACCTATCGAGCATGCTCTCGTCGCCTTCAGCTGGTAGAAATCAAACTCCTTCACGAAGCAAGCGAGCTCCCGCATCTCAAAACAGCCTGCTTTCTGGTCTCATGACGCCGCCAGCATCAGGCTTGCGTAACACCCCACCTGCGGAACAGAGCAAGCCACAGCCAACTGCTTTTGGTACTACTGGACGGCGATACACGGCCGAGCAGTTTGCCAACCGTCCTCGAGGCTCATCTCTGACTGCACGACAAGCAGAAAAGCTTCCTGTGCCCACCACGCCCCCTCGGCGCATGCCCGAGCAGGAAGAGCCGGTAACGCCCCCAATGGCGGGACCAAGTGGCTATGATATCGATGCCAGCCACATTGAAGACTTTGATGATGCTGGTTTCTTCGACGACTAGCCTACCAAATGTTAGTCTCGAAGGAACTGAGTAACGAAGCAGGCATCGGTTCTACTATATAATCTCATTTGTGAAGAAACCAAAAATGGAAAAAGGGATGAGGCGGCCATGGGGAATCAACTTGGTCTTTAAAGGCCGCTTGATGCATTCTCCCAGCGATGTTGCCCACATCGATTGGCTATACCCATTCTGCGAGCTAGATTGATACCCACTACACCGCATGTATTTGCTTTTCGCACTGCACAGCGACTATATGACCTAATTTTCAAAAAAGCACAAACACGATCCCTTCACGCGATTTCACTTCGCAACAAGTTGGCCATCGACGGATACAATCATCTGGGCACAAACACCTTTTTGCCGCTTTTGAACTGTATTTGCGATGCCACTTTTTTTTTTCATCTCTTTTGTATTTTTGCATAGCCAGGCATAATGAAAAGAGGCCTTTTTTTCGCTCGTTTTGTATGCTATTCAGAGACATGATGGCAAATTCAAGGTGGCTATTTTGAACGAAGAGAGAGTACGATAAATTGCAGAGAAATCAGCCATTGAGAAAATAATATATTGTAAAATTGTAATGGATCCAAAATGAAAAATGTGCTGTTTTTGAACGTAGAATGATGCTTGATTTCAACGTTGCAGGTTTTTGTTTGTCTCTTACGGCCAATACTCTACATCCCCACAATCTTCAGGCAGCCATGTCACATAGTTATTGACCCTTGCACTCAAAGTTGCTAGCTAAGGCATCTCTGAACTAATTCTTGGCAATGACTCCCTCAGGTGTATTCAAAGAAGTGAAATGTAATAAAGAGAAACAGTTGGCACCATCTGCCTCTCTTTTCTTCCCCAGAATCAACCCATATACATCTCCGGCCTATATGAGACCAGTCAACTCGTTTTCTCACGACTCAACAAGGATCAATACTTCAACCCAGGTTCTGACGCCTCGACTACGAAAACAGCTATCGCGACACACAAGTATTGCGGTTCAGCTCTTGAATAGATAATCGCAACTATGAATTTCTTCAGACCAAAGTCTGGTGAAACTGCGCCCTTGGAAAGATACATTAACCAGGTTTGGAATGGTCGCCAGTCAGTCAACCCGTTTGGCGAAAGGCCTTCGACGGCCGAACCAGTCGCGACGCTCCGGAAAGGACGCAAGAATCGTATCATTTACTACATTGGTTCATTCAATCCCCCGCATGTCGGACATTTGGCGCTGGTAGATCATGTATTTTCCAACACAAAAGCTTCCCTATCTGGTGGGGACACGTCGGCGGACGACCTGAATGCCGTCGCCCTCATTGTTATTCCTCATGGGCAATACTGGCTAGAGCGCAAAGCACGGCGCGCCGCCATGGAAGCCGAAGCAGCAATGTACCCTCGAGGACGCGGCAGGGGAAAGAACCGCGGTCATGCAAACAGGGGTGCGAGAACGGCTACCCCAAAGAACGAAAAAGAGGCAAAGGAGTTACAACTCCCCCTCGAACAGCGCCTCGAGCTCGTACGTGACGGTGTACCCGACGACTTGGTCCGCAGCGGTGTCTGGCTGTTTCCGGCGGACCTGGGCGAGTGGTGGAATCTTCATCCACGGCTCATACGCGCTTGCGAGGCCGACGGCTTTGACGTCGAGTACATTGAGCTCCTGGGCCCGGACTACGTGCAACGCGACATGCCGCGGAGTTCGGGCATGCACGGTGTGGTGACGAGTAATGTCTGTCGGAGGGCTGATTTTGTAGTGGACTCACCAGCGCCGGAAGGAGGGGGTATCGGAGGTGACCTGTTGACTTTGCATGGTTATACCGATTGGGCGTTGGTGAGAGGGGGTGGTGATGTGGCCAAGCCCGGAGACGAGCCGACTACACAAGATCAAAGCCAAGCAGGGCCACCGATCGCCATCGACAAGAATAGCAAAGTCTTTGTCTGTCAGGGTGGCAAAGATTTGGCATATCGGATATGGTTCGTACAATGCGATGAGCCACACTTGGACCCAGACATTAGTTCGACGAGTCTGAGGCGGCTGA
Source organism: Pestalotiopsis fici W106-1 (assembly GCF_000516985.1). Classification (NCBI taxonomy): domain Eukaryota; kingdom Fungi; phylum Ascomycota; class Sordariomycetes; order Amphisphaeriales; family Sporocadaceae; genus Pestalotiopsis; species Pestalotiopsis fici. Next base: position 1,061,174 of record NW_006917102.1, read on the forward strand.
TCAAGGATGCGGATGTGGAAGTACTAGAAGAGACTGTGCAGAATATCGCGATGAGTCCTGCAAAACTCGCCAAGTTGGTGAGGGAAATGAGAAAGTAGATGAGAAAAAGAATCCGATTGCCGTAGGCACATGCTGTAACCCATCTTCTCAAACCACATAATCGGCTTCCAACAATTGCCGAATCCAGATCTCGAAGAACTGTTTCATCTTTCAACAAACAGTCGGATTCTTGCACGTCTGAACCCCGGAGCAGTGGCATGATGAAATCTCCGTACCATAGTCTATTTTTCATGTCTGAGCCATCATGAGCCCGCTTCAGTTTCTACTCACGTTCTATAGTTCCCCAAATCTGGTCACTGGATCTTGCGATAACATCCGCCTCTGTCCTGAACTCCAGGTACCGGACTCATGCCCTTATCCAGACCGCCTCGTACCTCCACAAGTCCCATGAGGTCTGCAGTCTCCGGTACAGACTGGCAGTCAGCATCCACCGCCGCCTCAAACGGATCCAGTATTGAGCAAAAGCATGTCCCATCCAGGAGAAAGATGGCATCCTGCGCTATGTCAATCATGTGGTGCTGGAAAATACATTTCCCCTTCAGCCAGCCTCAAATTATCCCACACACAGTAAGACTCGCAGGCTTCTCCCGGAGGGTTTTCCCTCACCCTCGTCTGGACCACTCGCAATATCAACTGGGATTCGATTCCCCATGCTGAACACAAACAAGTCGACTTGCATAAAATACAACACTCTCTATTGCAGGATATGGGGTTGCTTAGGTAGGTATATATTTATTAAAGATCCGGGCAAAATCAAAGACCTTCCTTCAGACACTCGAACGTAATAGTACTCCAGAAGACTTTCTGAAACATGATGTGCGACAATATTTTGTGAATGGAACGTTGTACTAAGAAGAAGGTCTGGTCTTTAGCACGTTGACACGGTGATCGTTCTTTCCCACCACCTCTGCCTCCGGCGTTTACATGAGCCGCTCGCTCTTTCCGCCAACTTCCACTCCCCGTTTTTCGATTTCCCACAAACTTTTTTCTGTCTAGAGAATCTCAGTAGATTCTACTACTGCATCGCACAAAGACTGCAAAACGGAACAACTCGCAGACCAGCAAAAAGAGAAGTGCCCAATTTGTCAACATAGCATAATGCTGCCACACACAGGCTCGAGATCGAGTGCCTTGGGAGAGGTTAGTTTTTTTTTTTCCTCCCCTCGGGGGGTATGTTTTCTTCTATATTTTCTTTATGCTAACGGTACAACTAGGCGCAGCCCTCTGGCGCTCCACCCGCAGCAGCAACTTCAGTTCAGCCATCAGCACTCTCTCCATCATCCGAGTCGTTCAATGCCTCCAGGAGACAAACACCACCGCACCCACTGGTCCGCCATGCCGGACGCGCATCAACGACTTTGCGGGCATCACAGTATCCAGCGCGTCAGTCCGTGGTCGGCCTACCGCCACGACCACCATCTAGCATGCAGCAGTCTCCGGCGAGCTTGCCACCAGCGCAACCACGGCATCCAACGGGCCAATTCCTGGGCGGCTTGCCACCACGACAACCATCTAGCATGCAGAAGTCTCCAGAGAACTTGCCACCAGCGCAACCACAGTCTCCAATGCGGCAGTCCGTGGGTGGCCTGCCACCACACAATCATGGGTCTCCTGAATCAGATCTAGAGCTTGAGAATGCCATTGCAGCTACTGATCAAGCCCGGCAGCTTTACCGTGCTCGGCTAGACCAAAATGCGCATTCAAATTTTCAAAATTGGGCTCCGCGCTCTCAAAAAAGGGCAGAGAGACGTTTGCAATCAATGGCAAGAAGGTTGAGAGGCTCAGGAGCATGAGGAGCGGATTCGCATCGAGCGGATCAAGTCTTTGATAATATCAACTTTTTTGTAACATAGTTATCCGGCCACATTGCAATGGAAACCGATTTGCCTTGAATGATCTCTGTAACTTAATCAAGTGTTACTTTTCGAATTTACGTTTGGTGATAGATGTATTAGGATGGCACTTTCGCGTTTCATTTGACGATAATTACCCGTTTTGGATATATTTGAGTGTTTTTATTTGTTGATATGTCCGAAGAATAAGTTTTTGAAGAAAATGGACAAATCAACGCCATAGTCTTTGTAAAGCAAAGAAGTTTTAAAAGTTGTTATCGTTGTCATCTGTTTTATCGGGCTATAATAGGGAGCTTCTGGCTGTACCTAGGAGTTTCTGTAAGTTGTTGGAATCGATACTTTCTAACTTTAACCAGGAGTGGTTCTTGTAAGCTGCTGCAAATAAGCTGCAGTATGTCGAGGCATAGGAATGTATCATGTCAAGAAGAGCACAATGCAAGGTTCTGTCGAACAGCATAATGGCCACCAGAAATTGCACCATTAAGTCCCGAGATGGAGTGTATCTTTACCGCGAGAGTGGTGAGAATAGCTGCCATGGCCATGACCAGCATTGCCGAAAACCAAACTCAACCAATTCTTGGCCGCTCGCAGGGGATAAGCTGGGTATGGAGGGATGTTGAGAAGTTCGATATCCTTGGCGAGATGATTCTCTCAAGACCGGTCATAATACAGATCCGAAGAGGCGCCTTGCTTACATACCTAGGTAGGTAGCGTTCTCAAGGCGTCGCTATGCAGGTGAGCGTCTGCATGTAAGTAATTGATACATGAGCCAATGTAATGCTTAGGTGAAACCTGTCATTTTGAAAAGTTTCTCAATAGCTTTTGGTCAGCATATGACTGTGCGACTTGCCCATATGTTGCCATGTAAAAAGCATATTTTCAATTTGCTAGACACAACCAACATATCAACTACTGATCTTCCAGCAATGCTTTTCTGTTCATATGATATCCATCGATAGTCGTGTCCTCTGCCGTCTTGAAATCAATGCCCTTCTCCCTCTCGAGAAGCTTCTTCCGGCTCCCCAGAACATTACGTGCCACTTCCTTCCATGTGATCCTTGTCCCGGGCTTGATTTGGCTCTTTGCTGCATTCGGAGCCGCAACCACGTCCACGTCGACGAGCTTACCCCCTTCCTTGCGCACAACGCCATCAATTATGACAGCATCAATATCGCCCGGGTTGCTGTGAATCACAATAGCAGCGACCGGGTCCTCCTCGGCCGCAGCGAGCATACTCGGAGTCTCGCCGTCGAAAATCACAATGTCGGCCTTGAACCCTTCTTTGAGAGTCCCAATCTCGCCCTCGAGACCACACGCCTTGGCCCCGCCCAGTGTACCCAGGTTAAAGACCTGTTCGGCCGAGAATCCGACCTTGCGCGTCCACAGGCCCTTGCGCGTGAGTTCCTCGCCGCGATCGCCCCGCGCCGCTTGGAGGAGGAGGCGCATCTGTCCCGGGATACCCGCGACGCCCCAGCTGTGGCAGTCGACGCCGATGCTGGCGTTTGCATAGTGATCGTCGCGCAGAGCGACGGCGACGCGGCCCATCTGCAGCTCGGTATTGGGCGTGCTCGAGACGCGGGCGCCGGAGCGCCGGTACCGCTCCCCGTCGCCTTGGTGCGGCCAGTTGGCGTGCGACAGGAGCACGTCCGGGCCCAGCAGCCCGTGCGAGTCGAGGATCTGGACCGCCGTGGGCGCGTCTTCGTCCCCTGCCATCAGCCCGCCGATGGTGTGTGTCGTGATGATCTTGGCCTTTCCCTGCGCCGGGTCCCGCAGCTTGGCGTACAGCGGCTTGAGCACCTCGGCGGGCGAGTACAGGTCGTCGTTGGCGTAGCCAATGTGGACTCGGCCATGACCGTACGGGCCGCCCCGGGCTAGCGCCTGGTAGTCGGCAAATGTCTCGTCTGAAGCGGCGCCCTCGGTCTTCCACGGTTCGCGGGACTTGAGTCTTTGGGGCGGAGTGTAGCAGTATACTGCACGTAACCCTGAAGACAGTAGAGCTTGAGTTGCAGCTTGGGCTATTGGAGTGGCATTAGCTTGTGAAGATCTTGGTCGTGTCATGCATCATGACTACTTGGCTAATACTCACGATATTCTGGAGTAACATTGCAGTGAGAATGATCAACCAGAGTTGTTGTCCCGGCCTCAATAGACTCCAGCGCTCCCGATAGCTGGCCCCAGAAGAGATCCTCGGGGGACCAGAGAACCGAGCCGGCATTGCCCCGGGGAAGGTATTCAATGAGGGTCTCGTTGGCATGCATGCCCTTGTACTGCGTCTGCCAGAGGTGGCGATGGGTATCGATAAAGCCCGGGCTGACAATCTTGCCGCGGCAGTCAATGACCTTGATATCTGAATCCACGTCAATGTGCTCGGCGATGCCGGAGATGAGCTGGCCCTCTACGAGCAGGTCTGCTTGGGTGGGCACGACGTGATTGTTTGCGTCGTGGATCAGCAGGACACCGCCGCGCAACAGCATTCTTGACTTGGAACTCATCTCGGAGGAATGTTGTGCAGATTTCTAGGTCGAAATTACTTGTTGTTCAGTATTGATGATCTTTATATAATGATTCAATGGCATGGTGAGCTTTTGTCAAAGTACGCTCACGGTCCTGGCCTTTATATACTCGAGGATCCACCCATAGACAAAGCTCAAGTATTTCAGGTCATCGTCATACTTGGCATATAGTATATTGATCGCATGGACTTTGGCGGCCATATGCCTTACGGACAAGCGGCCGCTTCGCACCATGTTAGAGTATAGTCCGCCCGAACTTGAAAGCAGTAGAGTCGATTCTAACTCCGTGCTATGCTCCGGGTTCCCCCCACAGCCAAGCTGTTCTGCTCGCGCGCCGAATTGTCCGAGCTAGTAGAGTGGATTACTAACGCCGCCGATGTTACTAATCGGTAATGTGTGATGGTTAGACTTTTACATAGATATAGAAGACCGATAGTTGGAGCTAGACATAGGCTATTCGGTTATGAACAAGCGCGTCTCAATGTGTGACTTGAAATGAGCGTCGGGTAGTCTGTATGGACGGTCTTGAGGACAGACAATTGATTACCCGACACAGTGGAGCATAGTATTGAATTGCGAGTTGACCATGCCATGTCTAAGCCTGTGGGCCAATTAGAGCTTTCAAGTCATAGGTAATATTCTGGTATGGTGAGACGCATTGTGTGTTTGGATTTTCTGCATGGGGTAGTATAGTATTATTGGATGCCTTGTAAATCAAGACTTGTTCCGTAATGGTATCTACCACGGAGATAGATTGCACTTTCACCAGTTGACAATGCATGCAGACAGGTTTATGTAAAGGAGTGTGAATCGATTATGATTAAGTCTCTATGCTAATGCTTCTCATGTCGATGATGCTTATGCTATTGCACCCAAAAATTCCCAAAGACGCCGTCCATGCATACAAATCGTGAATTACTTTTTTGACAAGTCGTTTACAGACCACAGTTGCTGACGGCAACCTGGGTAGCAGTGGCGTCGACGCGACCGAGGGCGACAGCCTGGCCGTTAGTCAGGGCGTTCATAGCGTCCAGGGCAATGTTGAAGCCAGCGGCGGCGTGGTCAATGGCGAGAACATTGATGGTCTTGCCGTTGTAGCTGAGCTGCCAGCAGGTACCGCACTATTGAAAGGAGTCGGGTCAGCGTTCCATTCACCGTCAAGTACCCGCAGTGGAGATAGTGTATAGTATAGGAGTTGGCTTACCTGGTCAGAGTTCCAGCCGGACACGGCAGCGGCAGCACCGATGTAAGGGAAGCCGGCAACGGCACCCTGAGTTTGCCAGCCGTATCTGGTGATGAGGCCGTTGGCGCCATCAGAGCAGGAGACGGCCGTCATCGAGCGGCTGGCATCATCGTAGCCAGTGTCGTAGGCGACTGTTGTGTGATTGTTAGTAATGGTCGTCAAGACATGCATTTGCCCGGTTGTATCCGTTGATGGACCTACCAGTATCGGCCGCGGCAACGGCGGCGAGAGCGAGAACGCTGGCGATCTTGGAGAAGAACATGTTGATTGATGTAGTTTATTTGAGTTGGGTTGGTTATGGAAGATGTGGTGTTGACGGAAGATGTCTTGAAGAATTGTTCTGCAAAGAGAAATGTTGTGATTGTTGTTGATGATGATGAGATAGCAAGACCAACTCTAGAGGGTTGGACTTGACCCTCTATATAGTCGATGGTTGAGAGGAGAGGCTGTAGCTTCCCTCGACACGATCAATCAATCCTACGTAACATGACATCGTGACTTGGCTGACCGAATGGAATCGTATCGGGTCGCATAACCTACCTACATGCTGGCATCCATGGTTGACAACCGAGCTCCGTCGATACCATCCATAGCTACTACCTACTATACCTACCTAGTGGTCATCAATTCCAACACGACAATCCGGGGTCCCGTGACAATGGAACAAGCCGATTTTCTGGTGCGATTCCACCACATCTCGTGTTGCCCAGCAGGACCGGTAGTGGACGCTTGGGGACAGTGGGGTCTAGTTGTGTTGTTGTCGCTGCCGATCTCTTCGTATTCTCTACGAGAGCTGCCAATTTTAGCAGGGTAGCGGCGGATATCCTAGCAAAAGGTCGATGCGCTAACAGGGTGCTTCCAGGTAGCCCCTAGCGAGGAGATGCCGTCTCCCCAGATTTATCATGATGACTTCTTGCCAGTGAAGTTTGCCTGCCTTGCAAGTAAGCACTCATTCTTAGTACGTGGTTAGTTATTAGCCGGCTGCTCCGTTGGTCGAGATTGGCCCATCGTAGTGGTTTCCCGTGCTACATCCATTGAGTAGGGGACTTTTCATGTTTGGATGCGACCATTGACGAGATGCAGCTGCTAGACGGTGCTCAGCCCAGTCGCCTCACCACGACGGATTCAGCTGCTGAGCAAGGCTGAAGAGCACCAGCTGTCAGCAGTAACGTTGGTCGGCCTCTCTTGGCAGATCCCGGGTATGAAGCTTCATGATTGTCGCCGTTTCTTTGCTTATTGAATGGTCCATTGAGGTTTCTCTCAACTGTGCGTCTGCCCACATAAGCTTGTCCTAAGCTTAAAGGAAGAGACGAACTTGGACCATGCCCATGGCGCAGCAGCAGCCGGGCAGCCCCACCGGCTCAGTCTAGCAGGTTAGTACATCAACCGTGACTACCACTTGCAGCGGTTACCCGCTGTAAAAGCTGCAGTGCCGACCCGCTACATATTGGCCCTGGAATTGCAGTTAATGCCTTCTATTCGAGTCTGTCTGTCCGTCCAGTTCCAGTGTCCAGCAGGTGTCAATAACCATTACCTGCCCTGCCTCCGCCTCCCTACCTGTACCGATTCAGTTCCCAACCCCCATCTGATCCACGATGTAACCAGCCAAGCCGGCGCTACCTCCATTGCCCGAGCCCACTAAACAATCTTGTGCCGTGCCCGCTTTTACATTTTTTTTAAACCACCAGCCGCAAGAATGATCCAATGTTGTCTCTTGTCCGCCTGTTTGTCTTGATCCGATTTGATATAAGCAGTAGGTAATAGACCACCTATCGTAACGGCTAGATGCGACCGGAGAATTATAACCAAGGAACAGCCCGTGTTACACTACTTGGCATGACGGCGGCAGAGACATCAATGGAACCTCAACGGCGCCCGCCGCCAGGACCCTGCGAGTGCCCTAAAACGTTTATTTCTTGCGTTACCACCTCGTATCAAACCGCCCAATGACGGAATGCTGCCTCCGTAGTACAAGTGCCAAGGCTCCAAAACAGAACAGAGCCCCCCTCTTCAGTCAAGGTCCGGCGCTTTGATTGCCATGATCTCAGTGAGCTCTGGCAGATTCTCTGGAGATGGACTATCGCAGTCGGTCAACCAACATCACATGATGCTACAACGCACCAGAGGCAAAAGGAATCCACCACTCACCGCCCATTACCACGGAGGAACCCCAACGTTCGTCCCTCGAGCAGTCAACAAACCATACGATGACAGTAAGCTGGAGCACTGGAGCGCCCCGTCAAATTGTCCTATTCGCAAGTGGCTATGCTCGGGTTTTACAGATTTATTTTGGTCTTGTTGACGAATGATAAGTTCACCTATGCTTCCCCTTCCCAGCGCCCTGCCTTTTTCATCGTCTCCTTGAATTCCTCCCTCATCTTGGCGGCAAACTCTTCGTTCATCAAGACATCCAGGCAGATCAATGCGTTGGCCTTGCCAGCCCGAAGAGCTTCCGTGTGCCCAAAGTCAAGTCCAGCAGCTTCCTTGAACTTGGCCGAGTGCGGCAGATCGGCGGCATTAATGGTAAACATGGCCTGAATTCCAGGCGTAATATATGAGCATGATCCAAAGTCACTTTACATCTTTTGGTCAGCAGGCTGTGCTTTGCTATGAGGATCTTACAGGCAAGGAAGTTGACTACTTACGAGCTACCGTTCTGCTCATATGCAGTCTTGGCTTCATTCAAGGGGATCATGTCTTTTGGTGACACACCGAGATGCTGGATCATGTACTGGCGGTATTGCTCTGCCAGTGTCATGTTGGTGACAACGTCTTCATATAGGGCAGTCCTGTCGAGCAAGGTTTCGTCAATGCTTGAACCACCACGGACTAGTAGAATCTTGGACACAAGCAACTTACCAGTCAAGCTCAACTGTGCACCCCGTAGCAGCGGCCGCACCGTGGAAAATTGGCTCAAACCTCTTGCGGAGCGCCTCAAGCTGCGGCGAAGTCGGGGCCCGGACGCTAAACACTCCCTCGGCGTAGTCGGGGATCAGGTTCGGCGCCTTGCCGGCCTCCAGGATGCAGCCCTGGATACTCTCCGTCTTCTCAATCTGTTGTCTCAGAAGGGCAATGCCGTTGTACGCCTGCACAATGGCATCACAGGCATTGCGACCCGTCCACGGGGCTGCGGCAGCGTGTGCTGTCTTGCCGTGAAACTTGGCTCGCATCTTCCACGACGCCTTGGTCTGGCACATAGGTGCTGCACAAAGTAACCAGGAGTCAGTTAAATAGTTCTCCATCGTGATGTGCCCTCTCGAAATTACGTACTGCTAAAATTGGGCATGCCGTGTGTCATGACACAGGCATCAAAGCCCTTCCACGCGCCGTTCTTGGCCATGATCCATTTTCCACCGCCCGTCTCCTCGGCCGGCGTTCCCATGACGACCAGCGTGCCCGCCAGATTATGCGCCTTCATGACGGCCTCGACGCCAACGGCCGAGGCTACTGCCGACGTGGCGATGAGATTGTGTCCACAGGCGTGACCTACACCAGGTAGGGCGTCTTGAATATAGATCTTTTGTTAGCATGGCTGGGTCTATTGGCTTTTCGGAGGGCCCGCAGACCTCTTTCCGCCGTCTTCCCGGTCAAACTTACCATACTCGGCATTAAAACATACCGTCCGGCCTCCCTCCCGGACCGAAAAGCGGGCCTCAAAGGCCGTCTCTATGCCGTAGACACCACGTTTGACGGTCCACCCCCTCGATTCGAACCAGTCCGAGAGCAGCTTACACGCTCTCGTCTCTTGGAAGAGAATCTCGGGATTGTTGTATATCTTGTATTATAATGTTAGTTATAGAGCTCTTGTATCTTTCTGTCAATGATTTCAATCGAGTCAAACTTACCTCCAAATTCACCCGGCGGAGCTCGTCGTTGGCCGTGTCAATGGCGTGGACGGTCTCGCTCACCACATCAATCGGCAGCAAAACCGCATCTGAGGCGTTGGGATCTTGCACGCGCATTCTCATGGTTCTCTCAAATATTGATCAATAAAACTTGACTTGCAGTATATCACGAATACTGAGAGTGGCCACCCGTACTCAATGCCCAGGCTGAGAAATGAATAGAAACACAAATCGAACGTAAAATTCGATGAAGCAACGAAGTAAATAAATGCCAAGAAATTATATCATCAAGAGACCTACACATTCAACAACAACGTAATTCCATACTCGTCAACGAATCACGAAGCCTAATACCAATTGAACCCCTCTTGCCAGACTGCCGATTCAGGACTATAACCGGCACAGTTCGGCTGGACCGATAGTCGGCCGGACCGATGGCACCGACCCGAACCGTTCCCGGTCTTGTCGCTCTTGATCAGCCCCAGATTGTTATCTAGCCCCTGTAAACCCATGAGGGGAGAGAAGATATGACTAAACAAATCCGGGGTGATACTAAACAATGCATATCGGGAGTGTTCTGCCGTTATCGATTCCGAACAAACGTGGGCTCCATTCCACTCTCCCCCAAACAGAGAAACAACCAAAAGTTCATGGTCTGTATTCCGCGGGCTAGCTAGAAAAGAACCCCCAAGATGGAACTTGATTGATAGCAAGACACAAGCCAAGAAACCGCATGATCCACAATGGCTGCGTTAGTCTCTCCAAACCGTTGGTTCAGACGGGTTGACAGACGACCTTTTGCTATCTGGGGGCGGGCATACGTTGTTTGGAGAGATAATCCAGGGTTCGAGGCCGCGAACGCAGATTGATCATCTGATGTGCGTAGTTTAGATTTATTCCGTACCTACAGTACGATACGGGCGGCAGCGGCTGATAGGCATATGGTAAATAAAGTTCAACTCCTCGTGGTATTTCTTTTTACCCACTGCCCATATCTCCTCCCTCCCCAAGGAGTGTTTACAGAGTGACTTGTCTTTCAAGCATCAAAACATTGTCCTCGGGTCTTCTTTCCTTCTGAAAAAGCGCTTGCGATAGCGTTTCCGTTCAGCATGACGACCGAAAATGTACACCCCGGAGGCCAGCCCGCGGGCAGTGAGCCCCGGGATGAGGAGAAGCACGTATCAGAAAAGGTTGTCGAAGGATGCGACGTCGGTGTTGTCGCCCTCACCGGCGCCGTGTCTCACATTGATCCAGACGGCCCCGAGGCCAAGAGAGTCTTGCGAAAGATTGATCTTCACCTCATGCCATTGTTGATGATAACTTATAGTAAGTCATTTTCTGTTTTAGCAAAATGCGATTGAGGAAAAAGAAACAAAGAAGAAAAACTAGAAAAGAAAATATGAGAGAGAAAGATTTCCGGAATGCACGTCTAGTAAAGCCTTGGAGATTGATGCTAACAATCTCATAGTGATCCAGGTACGCAAATGAAATAATCGCCCAATTCCGATGAAACACCTCCGTTGCTAAAATTGCGTATAGTTCCTCGACAAGTCCTGTGTCTCTTATGCCGCTCTCTGGGGCATGAAGGAGGACGCCCACCTCGTAGGATCCGAATACTCGTGGCTGACAACCATCTTCTACCTTGGCTACCTCTTCTTTGAGTTCCCCGTCGGTTTCCTCTTCCAGCATTTCAACATTGCCCGTACCTGTGGCATCTTCATCACCCTATGGGGTCTTGTACTGCTGTGCATGACGGCCGCCGACGATTTCGCTGGCCTTGCCACGGCTCGATTCTTCCTCGGCGCCCTCGAGTCCGGCGTCTCGCCTTGTTTCGTATTGATGACGACCATGTTCTACAAGAGGTAAGAGTCGTCCGAAAGGCGAAAGGTCAGGTCGATTTCATTACTAACTGCTCTTAATTGTAGGAGCGAACAGCCCCTGAGAACAGGTATTTGGTTCTCGATGAACGGAGTAGCGCAGATTCTGGGTGGCCTGATTGCGTACGGCATTGGATACATTGACTCGGCGCTCCCGTCATGGAAGTACCCCTTTGTCATCTTTGGCTCGGCAACCATTCTTTGGGGTCTAGTCTTCACCTTCTTTGCGCCATCGAACCCAACCAAGGCGTCGTGGCTGACAGCCGAGGAGAAGGAGATTGCCGTCCTTCGCCTGCTCGAGAACGAGACTGGCATCGACAACAAAACCATCAAATGGTATCAGGTCAAGGAGGCCCTCTTGGACACGCGCTTTTGGGTCATGAACTTGTACATGCTGGTCAATTGTATTCCAAACGGCGCCATCACCGCCTTTGGCCCGCTCATCCTCAACGGCTTCGGATTCACCAAGTTTCAGGCAACACTACTGGGTATGCCAACGGGCGCCACGCAGGTGATGGCTCTTTGGATTGCTGGGTATGTATAAGAGTCCAAAGTGACGGTCTTCACCGCTAACGAGAGTTTTCACAATTTACAGATACTTGGCGGCAAAAGTCAATGGCTGCAGACACTTTTTGATGATCGGAGGTATTCTGATTGCCATTCTTGGGTCCAGTCTCATCTATGGTCTTTCCGATGAGCAGCGTGTCGGGCGCTTGTTTGGCTACTACATCATTGTCGGATTCAGCGTGGCGTTTGTCCAGGGTCTTGGTATAATCCAGGCCAATGTTGCGGGACGAACAAAGAAGAATGTCTTTACGTCTTCTGTCTTTGTCAGTTACTGCATTGGCAATTTGATCGGACCTCAAGTCTTTTTGGAAAGGGAAGCCCCGCAGTACCGCACTGGATTCGCTGTCATCATTGGAGCTTTTGCATTCCAGGTGATCTTGCTTGTTGGATCCTACTTCCAGAATGTTTTCGAGAATCGAAAGGCAAGTAGCTGCATACGACCAAGTATGCTGAATATGAGGGCTGACAGAGTTGTAGCGCGATCGTGCCGCGCAAAACCAGGAAAGTTCATTCGATACTGAGCAAAGTCTCTCGGATCTGACGGATGTAAGTTGTTTGATACTCAAACTCTACAGTTCGATGCTAATGACCACTTGCAGAAAGAGAACCCGCACTTCCGCTACGTGCTCTAAGTTGCTTATTGGGCCGACTTGCAATAAGTCATACACCCGAATTTGTAGAGAAGAGCGAGGTGTAGAAAGTTAATGCGATAAATGATTTCACTCAGTCGAGCGTGTACACATTCATCTCGGGGAATGCATCGTCCCAGTTCTGAGCATATGTTAGCGCGGCACCTCGTGAAATGACACGCTTGGAATGATCTGACCGCTTCGTCCCAAAAGCTGGGGATATCGAAAAGCTGATTTGCTTCTCTTTCCGCATTGCCATGTTCCAAGACCTCGGGTGACAAGACGGTATTCGTGAGCATGGCCAATTTATCTTGCTCTTTACGAATGTCATTCGCAGCATCTACTGACCCGGCCCCTTCAAACATCTGTGCAGCTTGATGCAGTGCGGGAAATACCATTGAATAGTTGAGATGTTGGTGCGCGGCAGTCATTGCCTTCAAAATGTAGTTTATCGCATGGTACGTGGTGATGCCGTTATAGTCCTGTGCACGTTTGAGAATATGAAGCATCGGTCAAAGTCAAGAGATCTTACCATTGTATATCGGAGCCCTTTGCGTAGAGCGGGTGAATCGCATTGAGTTCTGATTACTAGGATGGCACTGTCCAGAGCTTCTTGGACATATCCCAGTCTAATCCTGTCTGGCGCATCGCTGTCCGGCTGCACACCGTAAAGTGCAAAGCCATTAATGTAACTGCATAAGAAACGCATGGTCAGATATGTCTTGGTATCAACAATAAAAGAAGCTCACATTTTCAAGAAGCTGTACGGTACCAAGAATCGGTTCCGATCCTGCCTATCTTGGAATGTCTGATATAGAGGATTCATCTTGTTGTTAATCTCATAAAACCACCTGTCAATCTTTTGATTTGACAGGTCCAAAAGTGATGTTACATCAGAAGGCAGTGGCGAGACATGGAGTTTGGTGTTTTGTAATTGTGTTTTGGCATCAGCTACACAAAATCAGCGCAAGAAACAGAATCTCAGGGGTGCCGGACCTCACCAGCAATAGCAAATCCCTCAATATATGCAGCAATCCGATAATCTACCGGCCGTCGGTGTGGTGATGAAAGAAGATTTGCCGTGAATGGCAAGTAGTCCCTCATTCTGTTAATGACAAAGGGACGGTTGAGGTTCATCCTGTATACATCAGCCTTCGTTGACAACAATGAGAATGGCAGATAGGTTCTCCTACACAAGATCGAAGCAGCACAATGACAACCATGTTCTTGCATGATCTACAATATCGACGGAATGTTGAAATGCGTCATCTCCGAGGCGAATGACGGCGGTATTCAGTCTTAATTCGGCAGCGACCGAAGCAACGTAACCCCAAAGTCGAGATCGTCCGGTCCAAACTGCAAGCAACATCAAAGCCTTTACCGTCAAGAGATCGGGCGTTGGACCTCCAAAAGTCTTCTTGACCAGGTCGTCGGCCTCATCAAGGAATGACTGATATCTTTCGGGCATAATGGCCCGCGATGCAATCAAGCATATGACGGTTGACAGTAAAGGGTGCTGTCTGACAAGGTCTTTTGGCGGGTAGAATTGATCATCCATGAAGGCAATCACGGTTTTACAGTTTTCGTTGTAGCTAATAGTGATTAATAATAAGTAACGGTTCTCTGAACCAGATTATTTGGACGTACAATGAATGCAACGCTTGCCATTGCTGTTCTCCGACAGATCCTATTGTCACATTATCGCGATCTTGTATGACGTTGTGAGAACTGGTACCCAAGGTGTAGCGAGAACTAATCGAGCTTTCCGAAAGACCGATTGGACTACTATCAGATACATTGGCGGTCCGCAGCTCATTGACCGTACTCTTGAGGGCATCGATCTCGCCTCTGAGTCGGCCTTCGACAGCATTCAAGCGTTGCTCCAGCAGAGCAACTTTGTCACTGATTTGCCAGTCAATTCGGCCATTCAGACATTCCTATAATCATGCCACTCACTTAGAGGCAAGACTGGCGGCTTCCAAGAGTGGGCGCGCAGCTCTAGGTGCAGTAAAGACACATTCGGACCGGCTGGTGGTACATCTTTGGCAGGGTATTTGACTTGGGCCACTACACTTTATTATCGCGGGTCAGCATCCAATCTGGAACTTTGTGGCAGATGCATCAGATATTGTATAGCCCGTCTGGTGTCTGGTGGTAGTGGTCATGGAATATGCTCACCCGAAGCTTCTGCCGTCTGCACCTCAAGCACGCCGAAACTGATCTGGGTCTAGGTGAGTGACTATGAACCTGGAGTAGAGGTCAAAAGCATATCTCACCTGATCGACTCGGCCATCGACTGACGCTCGTAACTTCCTCCTAGTATTTTTAACTTGTATTTGGTCAATCGCGAAGAGCCGTACGAGAACCCCTTGAATGTTGTGTGTTATGGTTCCGTGCGAGTCATCAGATCAACGGACCCGATTCTGGACGTTGATCCATCTTGGCCCCACTGTAGGTGTGTAAATTTCCCCGCTAGCCATCCTGCTTTCAGGGACCTTCCAGGGCTTGAAGAGCTGGGGTTACTGCACCCAGTAGCACATTGTAGCACGCTACGACTGGTTCAGTTAGCGCCAACCGCTACCCAGGAAAATGATCCTTGAAGTTTGGACTACTTGAATGGCATACCGTCGTCTCTTTACTTTTACCTTGCCTCTTGGTGGACCTGCTCCTTAACTTCCGTTGACATTGTGTGAAGAATGACCAGAAATTGAGTGAAAGACGGATCAATCCACAGATATCAGCCCGTATAGCGTTTCCCAAAACATGCTTCCGGTTACAAAGGATTCATAGGTATACTTTTACAGTTCGGCATTGGATCCGGGCTTGAGGCGGCCGAAATAATGTATGGAACGTCTTGCCCTCTGGACCCAGTCTGCATACAACGGTTGTTCTTTTGCCTTATTTGATGCCCAGAATGATAAGAATACATGTGCGCAGATCTTAAGGCCATCAAACATCGTGACTTGTTCCAGTGTACCTCGCGACATCTCTTCCGACTGCTTGATACGATGAAATACCATTCTGATCTCTGAGCACCTTGACTTGAAAGACGGGTTGACATTGATTGACTTCTCATATCCAAATGGAACAAAGTATCAAAGAACTCGATTGGAGCTTTGGATCTCGACTTAATCCATTACTCATATGAATGGCCCTCAAGAATGCAGCAAATCGGACCTCCGCTGGTTAACCGGGCTCCGGCACCCAATATTGGAGACGACCTCCGCCTCCACCGGCCCCGCAACGGAGAGTGTTGCGGAGGCCAAGCCAGCAAGAGATATAACAGACTCTGGAGGTAACGGAAGATTCCTGCGGACCAGCGGCTGCCGATTATTCTCCGTCAAACACATCAAAAAATGATAGACGCTCAATCAAGTTTACTTATGGCAATCACAATTAGTGTGAGGCCGTTTTGTGTACCACGGCTGGCGCGAATACGGTAAATTTGGCTCTTGCCCGCTCCTATCTGCAGGCGTTCAAATAGAGGGTGAAAGCAGGAGCAAAAGGAAACCAGGTCACGACAATATCACATCATGACGAATTGCCAACCGAAACGTGCAGCATCGACTGGCCAGGTGTAAGACCCCTAACGGGCCTTTTGCAAATAATAACACCGCGCCAGTTCCGCTGTGTTTATCGCGTCTTTTGAGATTTGTGAGCGGGTGATGCGCCGAAAACTTGAGATGATGACCGTCAACTTGGTGGATGAACACACATAGCCGAGGCCAAGTTGTTCCGATAACATATCTTGATCATCCTCATGACTGAAAATCTAGAAATATTACAAAATAATCAAATAGAAATCATGATTTCTATCAATTATACTGTCATCTATGGAATATCTGACTGAACATCATGTTGATAGTATGAAGCAAGTTCCTGTAGGTTGGATAAACCAAGGGAATGAAAGGAAGAGAAAATAATGCGCCCACAGACAAGATTGAACGCCGACTCTATTCAACAGCCAGACGTTTGATTGTCTACATCTTAACAACCATGCCACGCTGCCTGAATAGAAGTGGCCGTTTGCATCGTACCGGTACCTGGGCAGTCCTGCGCGCCGGTACACTGGCACGTTCTTTGTAGGGCCACGATGGCTTCAAACATGGAGGAGCATCCAAAGCTTCATGTCAAGATCAAAAGATGACAACTGAGAACCAAGCCAAAATAATTCAGAAAGATATTCAAGAATTACAAAAAAAAATAAGTATCTGGGTGGATCCATTCGCGAGCACTTCACCATGATCAGATTGAAGGGATGCGCGGCCAACCCACCCCCAAAACTCCTGCCAACTACAGTGGTTTTGTACATCTCAGCTTGGATTCAAATGATGCGTCTGAAACATTGTCACCCAATGCTCGAGCTAGCAGTACACAACTTGTGCCTGGGAACCAGTGCCATCAAGCTAGTGTACTTCACTCGGAGGAATCCGCGGTTGATGAGTTGCCCGTTGATTTGAATGGTGAGGTCTCCTGTTCAGAACCCAGGAACCGCATGTTCAATACTTCCATCATTTCAACATTACCTTCACATTCAACCTAGTCTAGAACATTCAATCCAACCTTCTTGCTCCAGTTGATGCTCTTCAGTGTGATGCATACCTTTTCAACCAACTCTGGCACTCCACGTGTACATTTCAATGATCGGGCAGTCATTTGTAACTCATACATTATTTGCATCTGTATTAAATTCCCGCATTTTTCTTTTGAACATTTTCAGCCAGTGCTGTCCATGTTTGCGAGGCCCCTCGAGTTATGGACCACATCTTGTGTAATTCGTGATCAGATGCTTGTATCCTCCCATTGTCACCTTTGACATCTCAGCTATCGGGCTTGATGATTTTCTGATTTTTTCAATGAGCGTTTGGACGTCTGAACTGGTTATGCCCGATTGTATGATCATGGAATGGAAGATATGGTCGCTACTATCCTCCCAGATGTATTGGCAGAAACTGGTAAAAGGTTTCTTGCATTATGCCACAACATGGGTATTGGCCGGTACATCCGTCGAGACAAGATGAATGCTGCACTGATTTGATATTCGCCCAGGTAATTCAGCACCGCCCGGCATCACGAACTGTTGCTTCTCTTGACCGCTCTGCCACCTAGTATCATATCATGTCGATTCGTCGGCACACCTGTATCCCGATATCCGCAGACGCATGGTTCCCTTTGCTCACCGCGGCCTTCCAAGAATGCCCACCAATTCGCGTATCTCAAGTCCCCGCGCGCTTATTTGACCGTCCGGCAGTCTCATGATCACACGGCGCCCGGACAACCTCGCATTATCGCTGGGCCTAGGCCGGCCCGTTGCAATGAGGGCCTTGACATCGGCGTCGGAAATGGTATTTCCCCTCCCTTCAACTCCCACTTTTCAAAATAGCTCTCTGCGTGGCGTTGACCGTCACTCTGAGTAGTGTCGCTGATGATAGTCGAGATGCTGCATTGCCTTTTTACGGTAGGTCATCGGGGTATGGCTGCTGTCTGCCACTTCGGCTCTGTCGTTGGCTGCTCATGGTCATGCAAAGACCGGGGTTGTCCACGGGGGCCCCGTCAGCGAAGAGGAACCAGCCTGATATAGAAGGAGATGAACCCGACCCCTGCCAGAAGGGCGCTCCAACTCGTGAGACATTTGTTCTATTGAAAGAATGCCTCGTTAGTTTGCCATCAATTTTGCGTGGAGTTCAAGAGAACAAGCTGCAATGCAAGTTGCTTCTGACCGGCCTGGTTATATCTTTGTTCAAGTGGTCCTCAAGGTGTCTATCAAGGTCCCCCGAAAACACCGTGCCCATGTGCTTTGATTGCAGAGCCTCAACAAGTACCCACGTAACGAACCTAGCGGCTTTATCATCATTATACTCACTTCCCTAAGAGTTGCAATTCTATACAAGAAAAACAAAGAAAGGACGAACACCAGTCTTGGCTACAGTATGCAATGCATGCTCCATGCCCATCTTCATTGATGAAAGAAAGGCTTAAACGAGATCTCCTCAGAAGCGCCAAGCTGTGGGTGAAGGATAGATCTTTGCGCACGGCCAGTGAGACATAAGCTTATTGTGCGATGCCGCTATTGGTTCCATCCACTGTTTACGGCCCAGCTTAGCAGGGATTCTACCTAACCTAGTATTAATGTCACTCTAGCATTCGGGTAGTGCTAGTGGTCAGTCACTATTCCCACTAATCGTATGGTTGAGATGAACATGCGCGCTTCTGCCCGTTGCTAATCTTGGTACACTACCACTTTGTTGTTCTTGGCGAGATACGGACTTGCCATGAGCCATTTCATTTACGAAAGACAGTGACATGATCATTGACTAATAGGAAACTTGTATGCAATTCAGATGACAGGCATAGCACTCACCCATACGGCGCAGTGTAGCACATCTCGGTAAGCCAGTCTCGGGTAGGCAGGTCGTGATCTTGAAATGCCCCACCGACCTGGTTCAAGCAATGGAGACCCTGCGGCACTGCCCACCACCACCGAAAAACTGTCGCATGTCCTCCTACGCTTATTAGTCAACACACTGAGATTACACAGGAACCATTATAGTTGCATACCCTGTCATTGACTAGACAGCCTACATTATCTATGCTGTCAGCCAGCGGATATACGCCGTTCAGTCGCATGATTGATTCCTCTGTCGTCTGCGCCAAGACCTATAAATTGCCTGTTCCTGTCTTCAGCAACCAGGGCCGTTCCGCCAAGCTGAGCACGACTTGCTGCCAAGCTCAAAACTAGGCCTCGACAAGAATGTGCCATTATTCTGCCAGGCCTTTTCACATTCACCGTATGTGTCGCTGTGCGCTTGTTAGGTCGACCAGCAGCAGAAAACAGTCCTACGGCGGCCAAATGGACCCTACCGGCCTACGGAGAAATCTCGTGTTCATTCACGTCATGATTTTTGTTGGATCTGAAATGGACTAGTTTGACCGACCCATGAGGCCAGTCAAGCTGGGAGGTTTCTGAAAATGGACAATGACTGGTCGCAACAGTGTTCGCTGCTAGCGATAGCAAGTAGTCTGGCATGATTGCAGTCACAGCTCCTGGACATCTGTCATGGGAACCTTCACAGAAGAAAAAAGATCACAGTCAACGACGGGCGGTAGTTAATCATCTGCACAACTTCTGCTTCAAGCGGAAAGAGATGGGTTTCATACGTCTCGGAACATATAGGCGCCGGAAATGTCTATACGAGGCTCCAGCTCCGCCGACGTCCGGCCCCCGGATGCTATGTACCATGTGCCGATCCATGTGCATCCTTCTGTACCCGCTTGCGCCGTTTATTTCACCTCATCTCAACTTCTAGCCCATCAGGTTGGTGTGCCTCACCATGCACACCCATTTGCGGGCCTTCCCCCGGGGTCACCTTCCCATTCCTGGACCTAGGTATCCGTCTCGACGAGCATACAAGAGCGCCAAGGCAGAGCCAAGACAGACTGATGGTGTCCCAACTACTCCTTCTGCTGACCTTCTAGAACTAAGACATCGTCACGAATATCGCAATATACCTTGGACGGTGCCAAGACCAAGCAAGTCCTCCACCAGGCCCAAGACTTACCAAGACTGCACTATGAGCTTATCTTCGGAAAAGGAAGTTATGGTTGCAAGGCTTGGCGATGGGGAACCTGGGACAGAACGGCGAGGCCATCTAGGTATAAAGAGTTGAGGACGCCATGAGATGAGGCCGTGAAAGAGAAATCCAGGTCAGCTTGCGGTTTGATTCCCATCCCGTTGCCCCAGTCTCTCTTTCAACCCTCACAGTCACGCTCTTTCGCCCAAGATGCGCTACTCTCTGTTGGCCAGCCTCGTCATTGGCGCGTCCATGACGCTCGCCCACCCTCACGCCCGCGACCACCGTGATGCCTACAAGGCCAGCTTGAACAAGCGCTCGCTGGATCTCAACCAGTACCGTACTGGATCCAACGCCATCTACAAGCCCGCCAGCGTGAACAAGAACGATGCTTCGCTCAAGGTTCTGAAGCGTGCTGACTTTGTCGAGACCGCCACTGAGCTGGTCAAGAGCGTTCTGCCCGACGCCGAGTTCCGTGTCTCCGACAGCTACATTGGCACCAACGGCATCGGCCACGTCTACTTCAAGCAGACTGTCCACGGTCTTGACGTTGACAACGCCGCTTTCAACGTCAACATTGGCAAGGATGGCCACATTTTCTCCTACGGTAACAACTTCTACACCGGAGAGGTCCCGGCCGACAGCCCCCTGAGCAAGCGTGGCTTCACCGACCCCGTCTCCGCCTTGAACGGAGCTACCAGCATCCTGGCCCTGCCCGTGACTGGCGAGGCTGCCGCCGAGACCGTCGAGGGTACCGAGGCCTACAAGCTCACCGGCACCTCTGGTGCTCAGGAGGACCCCGAGGCCCGTCTGATGTACTACGTCAAGAATGACGGCTCCCTGGCCCTCACCTGGAGAGTCGAGACCGATATCCTCGACAACTGGCTGCTGACCTACATTGACGCCGAGACCAACGACGTCGTCCACGGTGTTGTCGACTACGTCGCCGAGGCCAGCTACCTCGTCTTCCCCTGGGCCTGCAACGACCCCGATGAGTGCGACCGCGAGACCCTGACCGACCCCTGGAACACGACCGAGTCTCCTCTCACCTGGCTCAATGATGGTACCAGCACTTACCACACCACCCGTGGTAACAACGCCATTGCCCAGACCAACCCCTCGGGCGGCAACACTTACCTGAACAACTACCGCCCTACCAATGCTCAGGACAAGTTCGAGTACTCCTGGACCGCCACTGCTACTCCTCCCACGTCCTACCGTGACGCCTCGGTCACTCAGCTGTTCTTCACCGGCAACGAGTACCACGACCTGCTCTACACCCTCGGCTTCGACGAGGCGGCCGGTAACTTCCAGATCGACAACCAGGGCAAGGGTGGCTCCGGCAGCGATTTCACCATCCTCAACGCCCAGGACGGCTCTGGCACCAACAATGCCAACTTTGCCACTCCTCCCGATGGCAAGCCCGGCCGCATGCGCATGTACATCTGGACCGAGTCCACCCCCTACCGTGACTGCGCCTTCGAGGCCGGTGTCATTATCCACGAGTACTCGCACGGTCTCTCGACCCGTCTGACTGGTGGACCCGCCAACTCCAACTGCTTGAACGCTCTCGAGTCTGGTGGTATGGGTGAGGGTTGGGGTGACTTTATGGCCACCGCCATCCGCCTCAAGCCCTCCGACACTCGCAACACCAACTGTAAGTACTCCAGACCATTCTGCAACGTAATATAAGTAAACTAACGCTGTTTCAGACCCAATGGGAGCGTGGGTCTAGTAAGTCCATCCATTCGATTGATTTTCGCTTGTTTTTCTTGAATCTGCTCTCAGAATACATTTTCTGTTGGTATCTGGGAGTATACGATCGATCGTGAGGTTGGTGGGGCTGGACTCGCGCTAGTCCCAGCTGATTGGCTGCACAGCGCGCTAGCCCCACTTAATCTTCCTTCTACACAATCTATACTCGCTAATACTTGATACTCTCACTCATGTTTAGAGGAAGAGTCAAATGCTAACAATTTTCGACAGCAACGACCCCCAGGGTATCCGCTCGGTCCTGTTCTCGACCAGCTTGACCACCAACCCCAACACCTACACGACCCTCAACTCCAAGAACGAGGTCCACGACATTGGCGAGACCTGGACCACCATGCTGTACGAGGTCATGTGGAACCTGATTGACAAGTACGGCAAGAACGACAACGCCCGCCCCGACTTTGACGCCAACGGTGTTCCCACCGACGGAAAGTTCTTGACCATGAAGCTCGTCATTGACGGCATGGCTCTGTAAGTTATTTCCCTTCAGAGATTGCCTTTCTACCAGAGCATGCTTTGCTAACAATCGATAAAACAGCCAACCCTGCAGCCCCAACTTTGTCGACGCCCGCGACGCCATTCTCGATGCCGATGAGGCTCTGACTGGTGGTGAGAACGCCTGTGAGATCTGGACCGGTTTCGCCAAGCGTGGTCTTGGACAGGGTGCCAAGTACGGTGCTCTCAAGAACCGTGTCGCCAGCACCGTCATCCCCTCGGGTGTCTGCTAAATGCCCATTGATGCGCGCGCACAAGCTCTGGCTTTGGGGCTTTCCTGACGACAGAGGATTGAACTGCCATCTAGCATTACTTCTTGTTCATATGTTGAAATGTAACACATAGCACTATTACCAATAAACTTATATGTTCAAATCAAACTGGAATATGACCATTGGTCTGTAAACACTATCAAGTGCTACCTCGAATGCCATTGGTACAAGTCCCCGCTGTATCTATGCTGGTATCCTTCAGTAAGAAGGCCAGTGTCGGAGACAATTTGTAGCACTTTCATGATATGTGGGCGAGTCTCGGCCACCATATGTATAAGTGGAAATAGAGACGCACAGTATAGGCTGACACTAGCGTTGAAAGTATAGTCAGATTTATTTCCGTTGACAAGCTTTGAGGAGGGAAGGCGCCGATTCTGCACTTTATAGCACTACAGGGTAGGTACCTTCCGTTTAACCCCGCGGAGCACCCGCACTTGCTAGTCCGTCAGCGGCCCGCCATTACGCCAGCGCTACGCCATTCAAACTCACCATTATCATCACACACGACTCTGCATGTCCGCCGGGCAAGACGACAACTGGCCAAGGGTGAAGGGTGCTCGGTCTGGAACAGAAACATTAGAATCAATGGCTTCCTCCAATGATAAGCCCATCATTAAGAAGCGCGCCGTTGCCGCGACATTTCTCTTCAGGTTCAACGACAGCAGCAGCAGCAAACCCGGGACAGCCGAGGTTGCTCTGTTCAGGCGAAGCTCCAAAGTCCGCACATACCAGTAGGCAAAACCTCTCCCTTTTCCCCTTTTGCTTTTAATAAAGGAGCATTTACGATTTATAAACTTTTTCTCTCTCTTTTTTCTTTTTTCTTTTTTTTCTCTCTCTCTTTTCTCTTTCTTTCTTTTTTTTCTTCTTCTTTT
Source organism: Pestalotiopsis fici W106-1 (assembly GCF_000516985.1). Taxonomy (NCBI): domain Eukaryota; kingdom Fungi; phylum Ascomycota; class Sordariomycetes; order Amphisphaeriales; family Sporocadaceae; genus Pestalotiopsis; species Pestalotiopsis fici. Next base: position 1,084,744 of record NW_006917102.1, read on the forward strand.
TCTTTTTTTTCTTCTTCTTTTTCTTTTTTTTCTTCTTCTTTTTCTTTTTTTCTTCTTCTTCTTTCTTTTTTTCTTCTTCTTCTTTCTTTTTTTCTTCTTCTTCTTTTTTTTCTTTTTCTTCTTCTTCTTTTCTTTCTTCTTTTTTCTTCTTCTTCTTTCTTTTTTCTTCTTCTTTCTTTTTTTCTTCTTCTTTCTTTTTTTCTTCTTCTTCTTTTCTTTCTTC